>NC_063189.1:13452278-13647278 GCF_017589495.1 Alosa alosa
TGTCAAAATAAAAGCCCAACAATCGCAAAGCAGCATTGCCATTTTTCTCTCCAGCCTTTGTAAATATTTCATGAATATCTTGAAGTCTACATCAAATTTGGGGGCAGCCGTGGCCTACTGGTTAGCACTTCGGACTTCTAGCCGGAGGGTTGTCAGTTCGAATCCCGACCAATAAGCACGGCTGAAGTGCCCTTGAGCAAGGCACCTAACCCCTCACTGCTCCCCGAGCGTCGCTGTTGATGCAGGCAGCTCACTGCGCCAGGATTAGTGTGTGCTTCACTTCACTGTGTGCACACTGTGTGCTGAGTGTGTTTCACTAATTCACAGATTGGGATAAATGCAGAGACCAAATTTCCCTCACGGGATCAAAAGAGTACTACTATACTTAAATGTCACTTTACTTTACAAGTAGTGAAGTGTTCGTAATCACTGAGTTTAAAGAAGCCCTATGCAACAATTTTAGCAAAAATGACCTTAAAGGAACCATATGTAAGATTGTGGCCAAAACTGGTACTGCAATCAATTTCAAATTACTGTAGAGCGGTGTATCCCCTCCCCCTCCACTCTGACTCGAGGTTGCCAACCCGGATGCCGAAACACTACTGACTTTGTGATTAGTAGATAGGTAGAGGGTGGCGCATCAGGCCAAAACACAACATGACATGACAAAACACAACATCAACATCAGTTGAGGGCTGCAACTTCACTTTTTAAATGGCAATATCCTGGCCGGACTACTGTTGTCAGTGATATAAGTATTTGAAATGAACATGATTGAGTCGTTCTGATGGTTCTACAACACTTTTTGGGTCATTTGGTGGGTGCTTCGTCTCCCCTTAGTGCTTCTCCGCCGAAAAAAACGAATATGCAACTTTCTGGTCGCTGTACGAACACTTCCGGATGTGACTCAGCGGAAGTATCCAATTGTGTCTCGAAAATGTAGTCAGATTGTACTTTCTAAGAAGACTGCCAAACGGACTCCGACTTGGCTTTGTTGTTGTTGAAATTGTAAGTAGCCTACCCTTGGGTGAACTTCGTTTTTGTAATGTGGTTTGATAGTCTCTTGAACAATGTGTTTGCTCGACCGTTTTATTGTGAGCCCTGTATGTGTTTAGCTTGGTTTCTTGATGGCTAGCTCGCTAGCTAGTGGGGGTTTAGCGTAGCAGTCACTTGCTACCGAAGCTGCAGGGGGAGCTATGTTGTGAAAAATGCGAGCCCAAATCAGGCGAAAACCCAGAAACAGCGAAGGAATAACCAGACCTGCATAGGGCTTCTTTAACACTGGGAGGTAAACTAGCCTAGATTCAGCTGACCCGTATTTGTGTAGCCTGGAACGGTTGGACATTCCCAGTAGCAAAAGATGAGAAATCATCTGCAAAGGTTACATCATAAAACAAATACATTGTTATGAAACAAAAATTATTTGCTTGACCATGTTCTGTCTTTTTGGCACTGGAGTAGCCCATTGACTCAGATGTGATGGCATTCATTATGTTGAGAAAGACACATTAACGTGAATGCATCTTGTCTTTGTTGAATGAGATGGCAATGCTGATTTGCATTTGTTGGACTTTTATTTTGACAAGTTGTCGTCATTCTGTCTTCCACATTCATAAAAGGTTTGGTATGAATGTTGAGTCATGTCTCATGAAACAGTCATGAATGCTTTATGTGCAGTTTATGACAGCTGCTATGAAAATGTTTTTGTTTTATGATGTAACCTTTGCAGAGGATTTCTCATCTTTTGCTACTGGGAATGTCCAACTATTCCAGGTTACACAAATACGAGTCAGCTGAATGTAGGCTAGTTTACCTCCCAGTGTTAAACTCAGTGATTACGAATACTTCAGAAATTGTATAGTAAAGTGACATTCAATGTAGACTTCATTTCATGAAATATTAACAAAAACGGCAATGCTGCTTTGCTATTGTTGAATTCTTATTTTGACAAGTTGTCGTCGTTCTGTCTTCCACATTCATGAAAGGTTTATGACAGCTGCTATGAATGTGTTATGAACTGGATTGGGTTAGATGTGTTGGGTTAATGTATTGTGTGTGTGTGTGTGTGTGTGTGTGTGTGTGTGTGTGTGTGTGTGTGTGTGTGTGTGTGTGTGTGTGTGTGTGTGTGTGTGTGTGTGTTAAATTAAATGGGTTTGCAAAATGTCCAGACAAATCTATTCTATTCTGCGACTGCATGAATAGCCTGAAAAGTAAACCACACCACAAATATCTTGCTGTATGGTGCAAGATGAATTTCCGAAAAGATTAATAAATAGCTATCTAAATAGGTCAATTATCATCTGAAGTCAGTGAGGTTTTGAGTGTTTTTGTGTTTACACTGCCTTTCTCGTGTTGTGTGTCAGGGTGATGCATCTGAGTGTGACCTCGGTGTGGGAGTTGCCGCTCGGAGTCTCCTGTTCTGTCCTGCATTTACTGCGCTCTTCCCTCCATTTAAATGTGAAGCCTGGGCCCAGGCCTATAATTAAATATGTGCCAGGCTGTCTGGGGAGAAGCAGGGCTGGCTTAGGCTGAGGCGGTGCCTGAGGCAGGGGTCGGGGGAGGGAGGAGTGGGCCGGGGCGGCCCTTGCCCCTGTTATTTGTCTGCAGCGACGCTCCTGTGACAGTTGAGAGTTCAAAGGCTCAGCGGGGAGCGTGCGTCACCTGAGCAACTGAGCCTGCTGTTCAAGGTAAGGGCTGGAGAGAGAGAAAGAGGAGGGCCGGCGGACATGTGTCTGACAGGGTGCTTTTACTCGTACGCTCAGGACAGGCCAGACACACACACACACACACACACACACACACACACACACACACATACTGTAGAGTCAAAACCCTGATACCGCCAGTGTCTGTGTACACACAAATACAACAAACAAATTAACCCATGAAAATATACAGTGCATTTCCAGCTTTTAAGCGCATATCAAAAGAAATGCTGATCCCTGTCTCTTTAATATTACAGGGCGTGGAAACCACAGGGGTTTGTTACCAAGCTAGCTTATCCAACTAATGATAGCCGCAGATTGTAGTTCCAGACACTGATAGAGATGTGCAAGTACACACACACACACACACACACACACATACAGACACACACAAATACACACACACACACACACTCACTCACTCACACACACACACACACACATAGACACACACACACCTCTCACAAACACACACACACACACACACACACACACACACACACACACACACACACACACACACACACACACACACACACACACACACACACACACATACACTTTACACTTTTCTGCACACTTTTCCTCCATATTCCTAGTCTGGGTGTTCCCATGCTGCCTTCTTGTGATTTGATTCACGCTGCTAAGGCAGCCTGGAGACCATGGAGCAAATTTTAAGCCTGAGATAGGGAACCAATCACAGAACAGGTGGGAAAGCAAGACGATGATGAGCTATGCACAGACGCATTTGATAGACATCCGTGGCACAATAAACGGATCTGGGCATTTTTTTTCAAATCACGAGAAAATTAACGTTTGGTTCCCAGACCACGTCTCATTGAGAAGTGGTGGCGCTAGCCAGGCTACCATATTCCCACATCTTCTTGGGTATTTTTACCTCATTTAATGCTTATTTCAATGTTTACAAACTGTTGGGGACACTGTCAAACTCACTCACATACACAGATCACATACAGGATGGTCAGTAGGCACAGATCTGATTGCATGTTTGTGAATAAAGTCTACTCTAACCAATGGCATGTGAAGCCATCTAATGAGATCACATTCAATTACCTCTGCCAGCCAACGCTTTACTGAGTATATCTTCAAACACGACATCCCAGTCGGTAGATGACTGTGGTTACCCCACAAATGAATACAGCTTTTCCGTTTGTTACGACTCTGCCAAAGAGCTGCGATGTAAAAACAAACAGGTCCATCGCATTAAGCTGACATCTGTTTGTAGTTTTGCCTGCTTTCCTGAGCGCGACTCAACCACTCGAGGCTGTTGAGTTATCACACTGCCCTCACAGTGGGGACCTTAATCATTCAACAAAAACAAGATGCATTCACGTTAATGTCTCTTTCTCAACATAATGAAACCTATATCTTTTTTAGTGTTTGACTGAGAAAGCTGAAAAATTGCTTCTTTTTTTCATTCTCACTGCGGTTAGTCATTGGGCTGTGTTAACATGCTTTTTTTTTCGTCCAGTACTTATAATGAACAAGAACATCTGCAGCTCTTAGGCTAATGGACAGAAGAGGATGCGTCGAATGGAGTACATTCCCCACATGCTCTCTCTCTCTCTCTCTCTCTCTCTCTCTCTCTCTGTGAATGAATCAGAGGCTGCTCCTGCCATGTTCTCCATAAAGAGCCACAGCGATGGGCCCCCTTTTTATTTGGTTCGAACAGGAGGTTTGTGTTAACGCCATCGGCAACTGTACACAAGAGAGTCCCCCAGTCCTTTTACGGTGCGCCTGGAGTTCATTAGGGCGTTCGGCGGGAGGAGACCCCTGCAGCAGGTCCCCACTCTCGAGGGCACACAGCCGGGCACATCCTCCTCGGCCACAGATGGTGGACGATGTCACCTGTATGACCACCTCACTGGGGTTTGTTAGCCATTTTGCATACAACACCATTTCCAAAAGAGTTGGGATGCTGGGTAAAATGTAAATAAAAACATAATGTGATTATCTGCAAATCACGTAAACCCATATTTTTCATTTGGATAAAGGTGATATGGAACCCCAGAGGTGTCATTGCAAGATATTTTTTATGTATATCCAGAGAATATGTGCCCATTTTTCTAAATTGTGTGCTCATTTTACTAAATTGTGCTCTCATTTTAGTCAACTGTGTGCACATTTTACTCAATTGTGCTCTCATTTGAATTTTTGTCAAATGTATATTATATATAATGTGTATATTATATAATGTGTATATTATATAAAATGTGCACACAATTTAGTAAAATGTTTGCACAATTTGCTATTTTGAGACCACAATTTAGTAAAATGAGCGGCAGATGTAGCACACTATATACTAAATTGTGCGCACAATCTAAAAAGAAATGAGACCACAATTCTGTAAAACGAGCGCACAATTTACTAAAATATGTGCACATTCTCTTGATATACAAGTAAATCTTGCAACTTGCTGATTTTACTAGAAAATGCTCTTCCAAAAAGATTTTGTAGGAATTTAATGTACCATTTTAAGTTTAATTTCACAGTTGATTACTCCCTTTGGATATCGGGCATGAACAAAGCGTCCCCAGACCAATTCTACATCTCAGTGGAGATTTGAGAAGCGGTCTGGTGTAAGCCAGGCTACATACGGCCAAGTTTAATTTCTATTTTTGCAGTTATAGGACCTCATTGAATGAAACAAACATCACTTTCAGTGCGGTGATGAACTCAATGAGACTTGATGGGTTGGGCTTTTTACATTACTCAACCTGTCAGAGGCACAAAAGTTGCAGTGGCATATGTATCCTCTTTCTCTTGCACTCCATCAGTTTAAATTCTCCTCCACACCTGGGGTAAACATTTGAGGAATGGCCTGTGCATCTTGCTAAGGCTGTGAGGACATGTAGCATAGTTAGAAACACACCAACAAGCAAGCCATGAATGCATCTCTGTGCTGATGTTACATGCTTTTGGTTAGCCTCTCTTACCAGCTAACTAGTAGAAGGCCTTTCAGGACTACCGCTCTGGCCAATAGCAGCCTGAGGAGCTAATACAACATGTCTAATGCCTGCTAGCCCTCTCTCCCCATCCCTTCCTCACTCTGCCTTAAGTGGGCCACATTCCTGCATTTCACTGCCATAAACAACTATTAAAGCTAATGGGTAAAGAAAAAATCATTACGGTGGGACCATCTGTGAGCCGGGAGCGGCTAGCTCAAAGAGCCGCAGACCAGAGGCAAACCCAGACAAGCGCTCGCCCATTGGCTGATTTTCAATGAGGTACCGCGCAAGGCCCCACCCGGCCGCGCCCGTGCAAACTGGACGTCAGATGAACAGCGCAGCAAGGAGGATGCAAGCATGGAGGGACGGAGCAGGGAGGAGGAGCAGGAAGAAGGAAAAAATAACAAATTAGAAGAAACAGATGGAAACATTTAGCTCTTAAGTGGTAGTAGCTGTGATGTTTTTTAACCCCCCTTCCACCCACCCACCTACCCCCCTGTAACCCCCCAAGCCAGTCCCCATTGCCCCCCCCCACGTCTCCTCATTTGATTCCCTTTCATTTGGGCCAACAGCAGATTTAAGGATGTCACTGTGAAAATTGAGGTGGGTAAACTAGAGGGGAAAAAAAGATTGGTGTAGGGGAGTGTGGGGGCTAAAAAGCCCCTTTGGTTGTAAATCACATAATTACAGGCCCCGCAAGAGGAACACAGGCTTTTTAAATGAAACCTGCTTCCCACCAGGACTTCCACTTCAATAACTCCTCACTCTGGAGGCCCGAGGGCACACAGGCACCAGAACACAGAGCGCCCGGGCCCTCTGCCACGGCGGACCAACGAGCTGTCCGTGTCAATTATGTGCGCCGTCCAAAAAAGATCTGACAACACAGCAAAACAAACAGACGAGGAGGAGAGTGGAGCAGTGGACAGGGCACGCTCGGCTAAAAAAAAAAAGAAAAGAAAAGGCTACCACACAACCCAGAAAGGCAGGAAAAATTCTGAAATGGACACTTATGGAGGATGTGGTAGATAAATGGCCTGTTGTGCTGGTGGGCAAGCTCTGGGTAGTAGTGAGAGAGAAGGGAGAGAGAGGAAGGAGAGAGAGAAGAGAGAGAGAGAGACCGTCTGATAGACAGGGCAAATAGAGGGGGGGAAAAGAGAGAAAGGTAGGGCCTGGTTGGGGGAGGAAGTTGTTTCTGTGTCTAGGGGCCGAGTCAAACTAAATAAGTGGGAGCTGAAAGGTCAGCCTCGAAGAGTCGGGTCAAACTGACTGAGTGAACTGAATGCAACAGAGAATCAGATGATTCTTTTTGGTGGAATAGACCATGTTGGTCCTTGGTGCCTTGCAAGAGAAAACTGTTGACTCGTGAGTGGATCTGTAGAATGTAGCCATTTTGCCGAGAGTAACACGATAGTTTGGTGTAGTTTTTTCCCCATAACATTTCAGTATTGATATATTTCATTTTGAACTGAGTGATTGCAACATGATTTGCAAATTGAATCTAAAGTAAACAATCAGTAGCTATTTAACAAATATTTAACAAACTTTCAAACTTTCAACTGAAATGTTTCTCAACTAAAACTAACTTGCAACTATCTATCAGTTATATGAATTAAATGTCAGCTAACTGTCAACCAGCCCAAAACTCCAATAAATCTGCTTGGTTTCCACAACCTCAACAGACTACAAATAGATAACTGTCTGACTGCTGACAAAGCAGAGGAAGCAAAACCATACCCGGGCAAAATGACCAAAGCTAAAATGAATAGCTTTGCTAAAATGTGTCCTTGGAAATACAGTGTTCATCAAGTGAGTTTTTTTTTTCTTTCAAAAACCCCTCTAAGTTTTTCTTTTCTCTCCTCTTCCTTGTGTAGCACCCCTCTCCCACACTCTTTCTGTCATGGGCACAGAGGCATGAAAGTGCACCAGTAAATGGGGATAATTGGAGGGAGGGCCCTGCCCTGTCTGCCTAATCAACTCACACAACAATCACTGGATTGTTCCGGGAAGCTGGTGACACAGAACCTTGTCCTGCAACATTTGAGCTGTAATTAGCAAGCACTTACTGTCATGCATGTCAGATGCAGTTATATGCTGAATTGAATAGGGACAGCACCAGGCGCGCGCGGCCGCGACACACACACACACACACACACACACACACACACACACACACACACACACACACACACATACACAAACACACACAGACATGCAACAGATATGTAGACCAAATGTCTTCAATCTGCTTATCATCTGCAAACACTGATCAAGCTGATCGAGGATGGTGTCTGTGGAAGGTTCATTGACTCACTGTAGTGACCATCGGTTTTCCCACTGAGCCTTAGTCAGTTGGTCGGGTCCTTTTGGCACGCATTCCACCAGGATTCCTTCATTTCACTTCAAACCCAACACAAACACACCATCTCGTGTTATTTACCTCTCCCCAGCTCTGTTTCTTTGTGGATTAATTACCACTGTGCTGTTTATGTGTCTTGTTCAATCACAAGGCCTGCACAAACACATCAGTATATCTGATGCTCTGTTAAGCCAGACAAAAAATCTCTGTTTCTATCTCTGTCTGCTGTCCCGCTCTGTGCCATTCTAATTTTCTTATGCAAGGACTCAGCTTCACAAAACCTCTACACACACATCGCGCGCGCGCGCACACACACACACACACACACACACACTGTAAGAAAATTAGTGATATGTGTACTGTGTTATGGCTAAGATGGTTTGAAATTATAAAAAAGCATTCTGCACCTCTGTGGCTTAATCCAATGGTCTATGAAGGGAGTTTATTTATATGGCTCAGTTCATACACATAATAATAAAGTCTTTCACAGATATGCAGATAAAAGAGCATATAAATGAAGGCTGGACCAAGATGAGATGACATTTGCAGTACTTCTCTCCACATCTCACAGCTGAGGAGAGCACCCTCTACTGGGCCTCCCCACCGGCTTGCAGGCTGCCAATGCTCCCTCAGAATTAATGGCCACAGTTTCATGCAGACAAAAGGCAGACATCTGTTTGTCTTGAAAATGTGTCTGCTGTCACATGGTGCAGAGAAAAGCAGGTGATTGGCATCAATGTTCGTACCGGGCAGATTCGCTAAGAGTTGTGATGCTGCCAGGTGCTGGGGAATGCGATCTGAGAGCCCTGTCCGCACTGAGCTACCCTAAGTGCACTGAGGGAGGAGAGGGCAGCTGCCTGATTATTGAATCAGACCGATGGCTCCACAGCTCCAGACAGACAAACAACAATTCAACTCTCATTCAGAATCAATGATCAGGCTGCAGAGGTATCTCTCTCTCTCTCTCTACCCCCTCCCCCCCCCGACCACTGACAATTTAATGGTTTTACATCACCCTCCTGTTTTCTCTCTTTCTCTGTCTAACTAAATCAAGTGCATGTGCTTTAAAAATCAATATCTGCATTCCGCAGATGAGGTGGTTAAACATTTAACATCTGATACATTTGAATTATTAACCACGTTGGTTGTCTTTGTTGAGAAGGAGATATTCCTCCTCTGTTTTAACTGCGGTATTTTGGTGTGATGTATGTAAGGTGTCATTTTTGTGCAACATCTCAATGTCACAAACCTCGATGTCACCAAAGACTGCAGCACATGTTTTATGTAACAGAAATAAGGTGGAGTGATTAAAACTCCAAACTACATAGATAAATCAAATGTGACAAATATGAAAACAACTCTATATAAACACAGACCGAAAGAAAACAAGAGAGACATCAACACAGAGCACAATGGATCAGAAAAAGACAATAAATGACATATAAGACAATAAATGAATCAGCAGAGAAGAAACTAGCAAGAACACAAAGAAAGAGTGAAAGAGAGAAAGAGAGAGAGGGAGAGAGAGAGAGAGAGAGAGAGAGAGAGAAAGAGAGAGAGGGGAAAGAAAAGCCCTGTTGAATGGCGAGCCGAGGTCCATGTGACGGTCACAGACAGCCCCGGGTGGGCCCAGGGGGAAGAGAGTGCTATCTGACCTCAGGGACCTGGAGGTGCCACTTCCCTGCCTGATTAGATCTGCGAGTGAAAGAATGTCTGCGTGCTGACACCGGTCAGAGAGATCACAGCCAGGCCACTCCACTCACACTTCTAATGAGGCGCGTGGGCAGGGCAGGGTCGGGGTGAGCAGGGACGCTCAGGCTGGCCCGACTGCTCCATCCAGACCGAAAACTCGCTCACAAAGCCACAGCAGGCCTTCAACTGCACAGTTGTATAACCAGTTCAGATTTATTTATGCCCCTCCACTAAAGTGCGGCGTCACTAACAATAAAAGCTTTCCAGATCTTTGCATCTTACATTTATAATCACAGCAATTCCACAGAACAGGTTCTGGTATCACTGTCTTTATAAATGTTCAGTTATTACAGTGAAACCAAGCTATTTTAGCTTTCAACACACTAGTAGTCATTACACAACTATTAGCAGAACAGTCAGATGCTTATGGTGGAAAAGGGTTGGGAAAAGAGCAACTATTGGACTAAGTTGTTTGTTTCCATGAAAAGGCTTTTGGTTTGTGGTTGTGTTGTCATATTTTTACTGCACACATACTGTACCTCAGTGCATGTAGCACTGTAACAGAGAAAGAGTTTGGAGATTTTGCAAGTGACACAACCATAAACCAATAACACAACCTTGATAAGAGCCTTGAATGGCATGTGTTCCTTGAATCGAATTAGCATGCAACCACTGGAAACTTCCTGATGATTTGTGTAATTATAGACTAGCACTGGGAACACTTAATATGTGACAACCCATCAAACACTTTGGCAATTAAATGCTCCTCTTGGCTATGGGTTGAGACAAGGTTTTCATACCGCGGTTATCTAATTACATCCTTAAGAGGGCACCCAGTTGACAAACATCAGGCCGCATCAGAAGGCAAAATAGATAAGCCCGCAGGCTATAAGGCTCCCTGATTAGTTTCATCCACACAGGCCATTAGGAATCATAACCTATATTCAATGGATAGGAAGCAAGCCTGCAATATTGATCTATCTCACAATCATACCCAGTATCATCTTTGCAAAGGCACTTTTAAGAGCACTTTTGAAGAGTTAACCATATAACCTTTACTTACTCCCTCTCTTTCTTTCCTTCTCTTCCACTCTCTCTTTAGCTGTTTCTCTCTCTTTCCCTTCCTCTCTCTTTTTTATGTTCTGGGCATCCTGAAAAACCTGGAACCCTTGATGGGAAAAAGAGTCGGAGCAGCGGAAACAACATTGGCTCATTTCCTACATGGCTGCGGTCCCTCAAAACAGCCATATCCTTTACATGAGTGTGTGCCGCTACAAAGCGTGCTTTTCTTCCTCACCGTACTCCTCCTCCTCTTCCCAGCTGCCACCCACGCCAGTGCTTAAAAGCTCCATGACACCCATACAGCCTGAAGCCAAAGTTTCACACTTTTGAACACTTCAAGATCTTATTTTTAAAAGCGTTCTTGCTGTGTTTTCTCTTTTTGTCTTTCTGTAAATATTGACGCATTTTTTGATGATTTTATGTGCGGTTAGACAGAGATGCCCTCTAGATGTGCTACATGAGCTAAAACAGAGAGACAGAGAGAGCGCAGCCATTCTGAACCACAGTAATGTAATGTGTCCACTCGTGCTTACTTTTCAACCTGAGTGAAATGTGCTGCTCTGAATGTCCCAAATGATCCAGTAAAATAGAGAAAATCCATTTTACTGCGGACCCTGTCAGACATGAAAGCATCGGCATACAGCACTTGAGCTGCAGTCTGTCTGGACTGGACGTCTCCAGCGGTTTGCTCCTAACAAAGGCCTCACACCACAGACGAGCTCGCTCTGTGCTGGTCCTCCTCCTCCTCCTCCTCCTCCACCACCACCTTCCTCTGTCCTCCCCCACCCCACCCACATCCCACCCCACCCTCTCCTCGTCTCCAGGCCTGCCAGGGGAGTCCACCAGCGCCGGGGGCCTGTCGGCTTCATCTCTCCGTCTCTTAAACAAAAGGGGGCTTGAGAGAAGGACCCGAGAGTCGTCCTGGACGCGCCGGTGCCACGGAGGCTTGCAGGGCCAGCTTCAGGCACAGGCTGGTGAAACCACAAAACGAGCCACCAGGTCTACAGGCCCCGGGGGCCCTGCCGCCCACTTCACATAGCTATCGTCTGGCATGAGGATGTGGTTACGCAGAGAGAGAGAGAGAGAGAGAGAGAGAGAGAGAGAGAGAAGTGGAAGAACGGATTACTCTCTTTTTTATTTTTTCCTTCTTTCAGGATGACATAAAGAAAGGTTTTATGCACGCTCAGAAGGTAGAGCGAGAGAGAGCCACTTTATGAGGAACTTCCCTTTTTAATATGGAAACATTCATTCAAAACGTACCTTGTTCTAGCCCTACTACCGGACAAGGGGATGAATTTTAAGTGCATGCAGACGTCTTTCCAACACACCAAGGAGAGCGGCTCGTGATTTTTTTACGCGAGTGCTGCTCAGTACACAGTGTTGTCCCATTACAGATCTGAGCCACCGTCCGTGATTATTCCCATGTGCTCCCACTGGCAGTGCAAACCAATGCGAAATGGTTACTGTTGCAAAAATATGTGATTAATTAACATTACTACCCCGTCTCAACCCACATTAATGAAGCAGCTGTATTTCATTTATTCAAGGTATTAAGTTGGTGGCGATGATCTGTGCAAAAAAGCTTTCTTTCCATCCACAAGGGGCTGTCTCAGACAGACCTTTTATCCCTAAATATATGGCATGGTTTAGAGGTTCATTCTGCTAACTGACATTGCTGTGTGAAAAAATATGTTCTAAAAAACATTATGTACAAGATATTATCAATAGTGTTGCCAAATGGCATATTGTGAGTAAGCACTGCCACCGTGAAACCTGTGAGTGTGCATGATTTCCTTTGGGTGATTTTCTTTTATCACCGAGACTGCTGTAGAAACCTCACAAAAGCTGAAGATCCATTCACAGGAATGCACCGGGCTTTGTCATGCTAAGCTGTTGCTTGTCCCCTCGCTGTTGGCAGGTGTCTGAGCTTGTTATACCGGAGAGCCCAGGCAGCTCGGTGCTGCTTATCAGGCCTCACCATCCTGCCTGTCTCCTGCTGCACACCTCTCGACCTCTGACCTTTTGCCCTCTCCCTCCCCCGTGGTGTTGCTGCACATAGTGATGAGTTAGGGGCTCTGACCCCCTCTCCCAGCAGGACGCATCTTTCATAGAGCATCAGCTCAGTGGCTGCTTTCACGCAGGGCTGTCTGGGCCGTGGTGTAACCTGTCTGGGTGCAACTGAATGGCCTGCTGTGCCTGTTTACCAGGAGAATGTTGACATTGTTTGGTGCTCTTGTCAGCATGCCTGGGCAAACATTGTTGTGGTAGAGAGAAAGAGAGATGTCTCTCCATTCTTGTCGAAGAGAGAATCTGATGTCTGAGAACTATGCTGCATATGAGCAAGTAAAGAACTCAGACTATTCCCAGTTTTATATTTATATTTATTTACTTAACGGTGAATTAGGATATTTAAGACAGTTACTGATTGATGTAGGGTGATTTTGCTCAAGGGTTTCAGGGCTTTTTAAATGCTATCAAAGTTGGCTTGTCACAATTGAAAAATGCTGCACAGGTAGCCAACGGGGTTGGGGGGATTAGGGAAGTAAAACAAATATATGAGGTAGAAAAATAAGCTGTTAAAAAATAAACAGAGAAAAAGAAAGAGAAAAACAGCATTCAAAACAAAACGTTTATATGTTTTAGGATAATACTGTATATCAAACTTTAAAAGAATATCAATAAAAAGAATTCATTTAACAGTACATCAGGAGACTGTGCTCCCCTCTGTGGCAGGGCATGCAGCCTACCGGCAGAGGCCCAGTCGATGAAGGACACTCGTGCGCACAAACCTCACAGCGCGCTCAGCAGACAAGCAGATGAGTAAATAATGTCTGTTTCTGCCATCACGAGTAAACTATGCCTTCAAGCGCCGCAGCCGCCACGGTATGTTGGTTTACATTAAGCCAGAGCCAGTGAGGAGGGTCTGTGTCAGGAATGTCATCCTACAAGTTAATTATTATATTTCCCCAATCTGCAAAAATCCTAAGAATGTCCGGCTAGCGCTCATACATCTGACCCAGTGGCACATCACCACACCTATGAGACCTCAGGGTCAGTGAGGTCTCTTGCCCTTTTTTTCTCTTCCTTCTTTATTTTAATGATGGAGTCAGTTTATTTATTCTCCAGAACCTTTTCCTCCGCTCCCCTTTAATTTGTTTCTTTTCCTTTTCCCCCTTGACATGATTCTGTGTTATGTGAACAAATCATGTGAACAGTGAAGGCCCTTTTGCCCTCTCAGTCTTCTTGGGGGGGGGGAGTTGGGGAGCAGGGTGGGGTGGACCAGGCTGGAGGGGCTGACTGAGGGACTGTAACATTTATTTTCCTGCCTCTCTGTGGCTGTGGAGGCATATTGTTTTCATTGGTCTGGAGTGCCATTACCGTGAAAAGCCCTGGCAACTGGGTGCCTTTGTGAGAACAAGCGAAAAAAAAAGTGGGGGCAGCTCCCCATCCCACACACAGAGAGCAGTGCGGAGACACTGCCTGCTCCGCCATGTCACCCTACTTTCCCCATGCTGCCCCCCCTCCTAAAATACACACACACACACACACACACACACACACACACACACACACACACACACACACACACACACACACACACACACACATTTAAATACTTTTATTTGGATCCAAATGTGCAAAGAAGGGGAACAAGATTGATAATGTGATAATGATAATGTAACAGATTCATCAAGCTTGCATGCCTTTACAAGAAAAGGATATTACACCGAACATTTATGGATAAACAGAACACACACACACACACACACACACACACACACACAGAGGAGGTGACGACAGATCCAAGCTCATAAATGCTCTTCCAGCTCATGGTAACATTATTGCTCTTTGTGTTGTCAGACAGCTTAATGGGGTTGATGTTTGTAAACTGTGTGTGAGGACTGTGACGTACAGAACAAGAGAGTATAAATCTGACTGCACACTCAGCAGTGTAATCTGACAGATGAAGTGAGTTAGCGTGCATGTAGTCATTATATAATATAACAGCCATTCCCTATCGTTTTTTCCCCCTAGTGTTATCTTGTTCAGCTTGGAGTCAGCAGCTCCCCATAAATTATTGTCAGCGATCACGACAGTGTCTGGACAAAAAACACAGGGTGTGGCAGCATGACATACCCTTTACCAAGCCCCAAGGAGCTGCGGCTGAGCTACCTCCACCAAAAACAACATGAAACAGAATGTCACAGGTAGAGCTGAAATTCTGAACTGAAATAGTCCAGCTTTGTCCTCACAGGACTCTTTAAAAGATATGGCCTCTATCCTTTGACCGTTAGCTTGTCTGTCTGTCTTCCTCCCCGTCATGGCCCACAGTTGCTTGATTCATCATCACTGCCAAGAGCCTTTTTATTTTGTCAGGATACACCTGTTAATCTTGTCAGAGTGCTCTGTGAACTAAGGTTGAACTGGGTGTTGGATGGGCTGGAAATGTAAATATTGAGAAAATGCATTTTTACTGTTTCCTCAAACACAACATGACCACAGTGCCACGGCGCCTCTCCAAAGCCTTCATCTGCAGCCATTTGGATAACCCTCTCGGAGGTCAAACGCGATGTCCAGGGGTGTCTTTGATGGGTTAATAGCAACATGCTGCACACGTCCAGAGTTCTCCTTTCTCTTGTCACTCTTGTTGAGCACCTCAGACCTGATGCTTGCACCAACAAAAAAATACTATTTGAAAAGGAAAATGTCTTAAAAAGTAACAGCATTTTTATGTACAGGATGAAGAAAGGATTCAGTAAGCAATTATTAGCACTCAACTACATCTTAAATAAAACAAAAGGTTGCATTGCAACACCCAGTTTTATATTTGTAAGAAAAAATGAAATATGACAAAATAAACAGTTTATGTTTATTTTATGAACTAAAGCACTTTCTTCTCCTCTACTATATCTCCAGAGCTAGGACCTATGCATGACACCTTGGAGAGCGAGTCATTTCCTTGATATGGATCTGCATAAGACTGTTACATGATCCACATGGCCCTCTGGCTTCCTTTTCTAAACACTTGTGTGACAGCAGAGGTCAGATGCAAACCCCAGAACAGTCTCAATCAAGAACGCCACATCTCCCTGGATAGCAACGGGCAAGTTTAGAATCTGGCTAGAATTTCACCATATGGCTTTTGTCAATTCATAACCAGTTTTCGCTATTCATAGTAAAAGAAGTAGGGAGGGGGGGGGGGGAGGATTTGGCAGGGCAATGGAACAAGTCATCGCAATACTTCAAATGCTCTAACATTTTGGTGTACTTTGCACCACGAATATGTCTGTGGATAATAATGTTTTTTTGCAGCTCACCCAGAGGGTTTTCTGGTGCTGAAAAGCGGGGCAATAGTCTGTAGGCCTACTTGAAAAGGGACAAGGTTGTGTCTGAGACCATCTTTTAGTAAGAAAAAGGGGTAACTCTTGGGAAAACCTCTACCGCAGTGGTACACACACATAGACTTAGGAGCTTGTTGTAGCACTCAGGGCCTTTGTGAGTTATGTAAGGGATAATGCCCGACGAGGTGTCCATTATCAGAAATAAATGGAGGACGCGGAGGCGTGAACTGTCCGACGCGAAGCGGAGTCCATTTATTTCTGATAATGGACGCATCGAAGGGCATTATCCCGTTTATACCATGGTCACTTACGAAATAAATAAATAGGAAATCAATTATGAATACTAAATGAGTTTTAGAGCTAAAATCGTTAGTTTTCTCAGCTGTTTATCGCAACTCTGTGGAATGTTGATAAGTCACAGCTGAGCGGACAAACTTTATCACCTGGAGAGAAGAAATACTCTTTTCGGATTGGCTGGTGGGGTGGCTATTAATTCTGAATAACAGGACACCGTTCCATATCAAGGCTTTGAATGGTAACTATAACAACCATAGTAGGACGATGGTTGCAGGTAAAGATTGTAGAGCGGAGCGCTCTAGAATCTTTGGTTGCAGGCTTCGCAACAATGGAATCAACTGTAAACAAGCTAACTGTCCATGCTATCGCTGTTACAAGGATACAAGGATACAAGGAAGTTTATTGTCACATGCATATAGTTACTATTTGTGCATTAATGGGGGGTGGGGGTAAAAAGTGCAGTAGAAGAGGGTTTAGTAGATTAAGTGGCAAGGGCTGCATAAGAAAGGTGGGGGGAGGATTGGGATTGGGATGGGGCACCAACAAGGGAGCACCCAAAAGCAACAGGGGCAAGGAAAAACTCCCTTACCAAGGAAGAAACCTTGGGCAGATCCACGGCTCAAGGGGCTAACCCAACTGCCAGGGGTCTTGGTGTGTGCGTTGGGGGGATGACAGGGGAGATGGGATAGTGTGCTGTGTATGTGGGGAGAGGGCAGTGTGCAATATGTGTGTTGGAGAAGCTTCCTCATGAAATAATGTGCTGTGTATGTAGGGGGGGGGGGAGTACTGCAAGTATGGTGAATGGTGAAGGGACTTACTATTGCAAACAGAGTACTGTATGTATGATGTATGTGAGTGATGACAGTGAAGATGTGTGTGTGGGCGGGAGGGGAGTGGAGCAGTGACTGTGTGTGTGTGTGTGTATTGTGTGTGTGGGTAGGTGGGGGCAGTGTGCTGTAAGTATGTAGAGGATGTGTGTTGGAGAAGATCCTGAAGACAATGTGCTGTGTATGTAGGGAGGGGGGGGGCAGTTTGCAGCAAGTATGTAGAGGAGGCTTACTGTAGCAAGCAGTGTGCTGTATGTATGTGAGGTGATGATGAGGTGGTGTTATAGGGCCAACGAAAGTTGTACAACAAGCTGAACTAGTGAGCTTCTTTTTAAACAGAACCGCGTGTTTCCTTTGCTTCACAGTGGCAACTGGGTGATAAGCGGGATAACGGCCTTCGAGGTGTGTCCAGTTGAAGGGTTCAGATGCAAAAGCCTCTAAATGCCACCTATGTCAAAAATGAGATAAAGATGGTGAGGGGATGCTCTTCACACATAGTATACGCTAATCAAATAATTTAACTTCTAAACCCACTAAATACCACTATCTTCCTGGTCTGAAATATCGATTTATAGGCAAAAACCTATAGGAGCCTGAATTTAAATGCTCATTTAAAAGAAAAGTGGTCAGACGGATTTAGAAGGTTTTGCATCTGAACTCTTCAGTTATACGGAATTAATGGACTCGGGCGAAGGCAACTGTGTTTTGCCCCCCGCCCTCGTCCATTAATTCCGTATAACAGGACACCTCGGCGGCTGTTATCCCTTACTTAAACGACACCCTTTTCAACCTAGACCATGGTATAATCTTTGTCAAAATAAGTTGGAATCACAAACTTAGCACTGACACAAATCGGTAAAAAGAAGCTAGTTTAAGCCTTAAGATAATCTGATTTCTGTGTGGTCCTGTGTCTATTCATTTCTTATTCTTTCATTCATTTATTCTCAAACTCTTTTTAGCAACAGAGTTCAGCTAAAAACATTTCATGTAGCAACATTTCAGCTAAAGACCACTATTAAGTTAATGGGTTGCAAAACTTGTAAACAATGAAGACAAGCTTCTTGAATCACCCTTTCATATGTAAAATTAGGGGCACAAATGCCTTAAGAATATAAAAATAGTGACCTCCCTACCGTTTATCCGGCTATGTAACAATCACGGTCGCTATTTTGTGGGACCTTTTTCATAGTGGACTTAGAGAGGCCTATATTTTCCTCTCATCATGCCTTTGTGATGTCTGGATGTGCTCCTAAAATGCAGGGCGCAGAAATTGCCATGTGTAAACTTGGCTCTGTCAGTGTTCTGATAGTGATGAGGTTAGTTGGTTGCAGGAAACCCTGACCATTGTGACGTAAATGTGGTTTGAGCTCCCTCAGTTTAAAAGATAATCATAGACTGGATACAGTACATAATCAGTTTGACTAGCATGCTCTTGCATTGTTTAGCAGATGGCAAATGCACACAAAAAACACTCTCACTCTCTCTCTTTTCTTTCTGTTACACATAAACACATACAGTACACATGCACGCACGCACACACGCATACACGCACGCTCGCACGCGCACACACACACACACACACACAAAATCATAGTGACCACATAGACCGACCTTCCTGTTCTATTCTCATCTAAATGAATGAGTCTACTCAAGATAAACCATGTGAATATATACTTGGTAAGGGAATACAGTATTACAGTAGAACAATTCATCACATTGACTCCCCTTCTGTCAGCTTTGGAAAGCTGAGACCAGACTTGTCTGAAGCTGCAAAGCTAATTTGACACCTTGGTAAATATAATTAGGCCCAGAAACAGGAAAAGCAAGCTATTATTATTGTTTGTCTTTCAACCCGACTCCATATATTTCAGTGGGCAAGACGCCAACCGACACCGTCAAGCTAACCATGACTCTTTAAGGGAGAGTAGAGTCATCATCTGTGTATAGGCTTTAGTTTTTCTACATTACAGAGGAAGCAGCATAACAGTATATTTTACAACAAAATGTAAGTGTAGCATTTAGCATTGCTTTGTCATCAGAATTGCATGATGTAGCATGATTTCCCACTGACACGGCAATAGTGGGTGGAACAAGGAGGTGGCAGGAAACTTCAAACATCAGAGTGATGTGCTATCAGTCAAATGTTTGTTTGTGATATTTCACTGTAATGCACATGGAGTCATTTGATCAATTCAAATAAAAACATTTATGTATAAAAGCCCTTCCATGAAGTAATCACAATGAATATCACTATCATTAATTTAGAATAATGCCACACATGTCTGCTGTTAACTGCCAGTTATGATGAATATAATTAGACAACCCAACTATAATTGCATTTTTTAAATAGAATGGAGTGTATATGCTTCATAACAAAGTTCTATACACCCAACAAAATATAAACATAATTGTGAGAAGATTTAGGAGAACTAGTACTGCTGAGAATTGCTGTTGATGGCTAAAAAGGCATTCATTTATTTTCCAATCCTGGAAAAGATTCTGCATGACAAGATTTTCATCACCACCAAACAGAAAAACAAATTCTCAGAAAGAATAATAAAAAAGCCAGTTTTTCCTGGGCTTCTAGGCTGCTCAGGGGATTGACTTCATTTTGCATTAGGAGCGATCTAAAGCAACAGCTGGAGCTCTGAGATGGAAAGTCTCATCCTCTGGTCCTGGGGGTTTGCCGGGCCTTGGCCGGTCGGTGCGGGTCTCGGCCCACATCTGGTTCTGCTTTACTAGCCTCCCAGAGCCGGCACCTCCCGGCTCCTCTGCCTCCTGCGAGCTTGACCTCTGCCATGGAGGGCTCTCTGACGAGCCAGGGCCTCTGCCCACGCCCGAGCCATGCCGCGTGCTGGGGTGCCTCTGGAGGATGTCAGAGTGGCAGCTCGACTGTGTCCAGTGCGTAGGGGTAAGAAGGAAAATGTTTATTTATGGTGTTGCATGTGTGTATGTGTGTGTGTGTGTGGCAGAGGGTGGGTAGCATTGTGAGGAGGAGAAGGAGCATTTCAGATCATTTTTGTTGGATCCATACATGTTTTTGTTTTGTCTCTGCACTCATCAACAATTGTAACTGGATGTCCAAATATGAAGTATTGCAGCTAACCTCAGTCAGATCTTTCTTTTTTATGTGCATGATGATTGTCCAATAAACAACAAACACATCTGATGTTTTCTAACTTACAGCCAAAAAAAAAAATTCTAAAGCGAGACCAGCAAGCTTCAGTGAGGGGCCACCACAAATGTAAAAAAAACTGCCCAGGCCTTTCAGAGAGGAACCCTAGACATCGGAATGATGTATCTGGGCCTCCCAACGCAGATAAGATCCACGGCTCCGTCTGTCACTGTTTGTCTTTGAAGGTCAGCTGGGCCGTTTGGATCAGGGATGATTAGACGAGGGCCTCCAAAGGTTGGAAAGTGAGTCTCAAGGATGAAGGGAGGAGGAGGAGGAGGAAGAGGTGCGTAGGCGCCTGAGCGTGGGGGTGGGATATGCTCCGAGGAAATGTTCTGATAAATATTGTGCTTGTGTTTGTGCAGCCCTGATAAAGATCGAAGAGCCCTGAACATCTGCCAGCACTGGAGGCCGCACCGGAGCCGTAAATCCAGGAACAAACCAACGAGCGCATGGCAAAATCCCACCAAGCATGGAGGTGCCAACGAAACCTAGGACTTCCTAGGAACCGAGGAATAATCTCTTAAAGAAAACTGCCTTTTCAAGGACCTGTTATCGGTTTGATCTCATTATGAAGAACCGCCTGAAGGTTATTCTGTCTACTCCCAATAATGTTTCCCCCTGTGCTTTTAAGTTAAAAGATGCATGTTTTTGGAAATGTAGCGTTATACTTCAGTGATTTCCAGCTTCACACTTTTTCTAGGCAGCATGGATTATTCTTTTACAGTTGCCACTTTCTTTTGAATGAAGTCGGCTGCAGTACATTACGCCATTAAGACGCGCGCCAAACAGGCAGCCAATCTTTTACACACAAACACATGTCAAAGCCGAGGAAGCAGAAAAGCTATTAAACAGACCGACCCCTTCTCCTTCCTCTCCTGCTCACTATCAAACACTGAGAGGAGGCCAATGAAAATACAGTTTTTGTAAGCCTACTCTCATTTGTTTTGCTCAATAATCTGTCATTGAATATCAAATTATTTTATTGGACTTTTGGACTCTATCTATGGCAAAAATACATTCATAACTCTAATGATGTTTGAATATGTTTTATTTACATTTAGTACAAACATGTCTAAATAGTATGTAGTGTTTGATAGGTTGTTAGATAAACTAAAATAAGATATCCATGACATGTTTGTAAACCATTATTATAAGAGCTAGAAATGGAATGACATTAACCAAGAGTTACAAATGGACATTCTACAACAACTATATTTGGGAGCTTTTCAAAATACATAATTAAACCAACAGAGCAGAACTATTTTTGTACATATTTGCCCCAAGCTAGGAGGCAGAACATTTGTTCTTTCATTCTAGAGAGAACATTCATATCTGGAGAAAGAAAGAAAGCAAGAAGGAAAGACAGGGAGGAGAGTGAGAGTGAGAAAGGAAATTATAGAGATAACAAGAGCATACCGGTAGCACAGTCCCTGTCCATGAATACTCCTGTGTCCTGTGCCGAAGGCCACACATACTGCATGGCCACTTCACTCGGCGTATGGCCCATGAAAGCATCCTCACTCAGCAGTGAGATCTCCAGCCTCCACTCGGTGAGTGGACCACCAGGGGGAAAGCGGAAGATGTCTCCAACAGAATGACATGCTCATGACAGAGGCTCACAGAAGAGCATAAAGACAGAATTGTCTTATGTCCTTTGCTTGGCAGTTCTGCGTCTGTTTGCGACGTAAAGATAAGTTCAACATGAATAGAGTTGGGTGCTTTGAAACATTAGAAACTCACCATTGGTGGCCCATTTTTTTGTAATCTATCCTCGAAATGACAAAAGTGAAAGATTAATGGATAGGACAGACCATCCACATGGAAGGGTGTGTACATTTCGAATATTAGACCTTCCACTACCTGCAAACAACTGTCAGGCAATTAGTGGTCATCAACTGATTATGCACACAGAATAACATCAACCTCATCTCTGAGCTATGACCCCATTCACTGATATAGAACAGCTTAAATGTGGACTAAAACAATTTGATTTGAAAGCTATCTTGTAATGTGTATGCTTGGCATGTGTCACACATTCTGTTATACTGACAGGGACCCTGATCCATAACAGCTTACATTATGGTGAATGGGTGCAATTGTTCAGCACTCGTGCTGTTTGGGAAGTGCCCCCATGACCCCAGTGCTGCTTACACACTGTCGTACCAGCTGTAGAGCAGGAGCACTTCTCAATACATTCTTGGTAAAAGTGAGCCCACTCCGTTTGAGAATGCACAGCCTTAGTTGGCGTTGAAAAGCAGGTCTTGTAAGGCAGGTCTTGTCACGCAGTATAGAGCTTATTGGCTCTGCTAATAACTGCACTAAGGGCAGGGGTCATGCTGAGCTCTCTCAAACTGTCTATTAACCTCCCCCAAGAAACAGTGCACCGTGGCATTCAATCTTCAAGTGGAATCTGAGAATGGCTGTCGGCCTCAGCACAATTACTGGTCATGTTGACTTTCTGTTATTTTCTTTTTTTCCCCTGATGTATCATCATTGGCCTCTTCTGCAGAACGGTTCTTAGAGAGAAAGACAAATCATTTGGGGTACTCGATGATGTTAATTCCCAGTGATGTTTTCCCAGGACTATTGCCTTACCTTCGAACTCTGGCAGATTCTATGAGATGAACTAATGTGTGGCTGTCAAACCAGAGTATTGCATTCCACACTTCCTCAAGAGCTGTGGCAACTGCTGTGCACAGTAACATGGATCTGAGCCATTGACTGAGAAAAAATGTTGCAATCTTAATAGTATGTAAATTCAACAGAAATAGACTTGCTTGGTATAATTCATGCTGTTTTTTTCCTGTAAGGCCTGATAATAGTAATATCACTTTCAGCCTGGCAAACTATTAGTGTACTGGTATGGGTATACTCGCCACTGGGTCTGCAGTGGAACAATTGTGAAGTTGTTGGGGGAAAAAAGGAGAGAAGCAAAAACCACATTATAGGATTTAGGGGATTATTCCTGACCTATCAACAATTTATTCAAAAGTTTAGTGGTTTACATCAACCATTTAAAACAGATTTATCTACAGTTTACATCATCTTGTGGAGATATTTCTCTAATTAATGTATTTACCCATAGTCCTGCTAGACAAAAAGACTCTGTTGACAGTGTAAGAATAAATGGAGTATAAGTGGCTGTGTTGCAATGGTTTACAGTAGGTTTCGTATTATGGTCTGTGCCCACAGTGACCCCTGGCCTGATCTGTCAAGTCAATAACAGCAACACTGTTTATCCTCTAGATGTAGATCCCCAATTTCTCTTCCAGCCTCACTCGTGGGTTATAATAAGGGTCACTGTGCTAAATATAAGCCTGCCCTGTGAAAGTTTGCAACTCGTCTCTGTCAGAACACCACACTTCCTGGGCTAGATGCAAATCATGTAAATATAGAATGAGTTTAATTTAGTATCACCACTTCAGCATGGCTGTGGCCTAAGGGCACAAAACTGTTTTTATCTTTATTTTACTCTCTAAAATCACTGTCTCCTGAAACACCCAAGACTAGAAATCTAAATATGAAACTCAATGGGACGGGGTAGAAAAGGCTGATTCACTGAACAGTATAATGTGCCTATTTGTCCTGCTGAGATGCTGACAGGGACTTGGAAACCTCTGTAAACATAGCTGGCTTTAACCTCAGGGGGTCACCAAGGGCCAGGGGGTCATTTTAGTTATTTCTCAGTAGGCCTACAATAATCTACAATATCAACATCTACATCTACAATTACTAAAGGTATGGGAAATATCAGAGACCATTTTATTATGTCTCAGAACATAAAGTAGTTTTTTCAAATGTACCTCTGTTACCAAATCCTGTAAATCAAGCATGTTTTTTGTGGAATATCACTGAGTGAGTTATACTTTAACCACCGTGCAACAGGGACCTACTGAAAAGGAGACTCCTAAAGCACTGATATAAACCAGTCTGATGCTGTGTTGATGTTTCTCCATAAGCTTCTGCTTTTTTTCTCCTCATGATACAATAACAATTCTTATTCATTTAAATAAGTTGAACTCTAAATTATTTTTTCATGTTTATTGATTTACAGTAAAATAATTTCACAAACGCAGTAACTGGATATCAGTGGGTATTTACTGCTCGACTGCGACAGGGCATCTGTGCCCCATCAGCAGAGTGCTGTAAACAGTCAGCACGGGCTGTCACTGCAAAAGGCTTCTCTCTGAAAACTTGCTTTTATGAGGTCCACCCCCAGCTCCAGAGGTCACATGTGTGGCCACTCACTGTGTGGATACAAACTATCCTATGCAAAGCAACTTCAGGAGCGCAGCTCAAGTCAGTGATGGCTGACCTCAAATACATGTATCGTTGCTGTGCAGCCTATCCACATCTTTTCTCTCTCTGTAATCATTTCAATCTTTCCTGCCATGAAAAAGAAGCAGAGAAGGAATCTCTGACGGCCCTGATAGTAGACTGATATTTGTGTCCCAGCAAATATGGAATGTTAACTTGGCACAGGCATGGCTGTACTTGTTCTTTTACGTTCTAGGATAATACAGGGATGTGTATCTGCACTCCAGTACAGCACAGGTCCTTAACACAGAGGCTTAACAAATCACAGTAATTATAGTTGCATTTAAAGATTTTTACAAGCTTCTAGGTGTCCAGTAGCACAATGTACAAAGTACCCCAATAACACAGTAAAACTGTTGTGGTTGACAGGGCTGTCTGTAGCTGAGTCAATGCACACACATTTCAGTGTTATGTCTACTCTATGTACACACATCAAAGCTAATTATGTCCAGAGTTGGGTGGTATCCAGCATCCACATTTTTGTGATGTGAGGGGTCTCTCTCTGTCTCTTTCTCTCTCTCTGTGTATGTGTGTGTGTGTGTGTGTGTGTATGTGTGCTTGTGTGTGTTTGTGTCTACCATGGGCCTCTGCAGGTTTGTTTAGCCCTCTGTAGTGAGGTCAGGAGTCAGAGCTTGAGGCCCTGCCAGGGGGGACATGATGAGTGACCGCTTCGATTTGGACTGAGTTCACAGAGCAAGCAGGAGGGGCGGGGAGTTCATGGAGGGGAGACGCCTGTCTTGGGTCCATGAGGAGGAGAGGAGAGACTGAGGGGCATGTAAGGTGGTTTCAACTGTGATTTCTTCAAATAAGAGTTGTTCCTTTCTGGATTAACATTCTAATGTTGTTCCTGGGGAAAAAACACTTTAACCAATCACTGCCATGCGATATCATCAATGTGAGCCTTCTGCTCCACCTACTGCCATTTTATAATGTTCCTCCAGAAACGATCAAAGGGTCACCAGATCTTTTATCTCAATACAGATAAGTCCTTGCATAGTTTTGTGTAAAATAGTAGTAAAATAAAATAATTCTGAGCAAAATATCAGATTCATTAATATGCACCTTAGATTTCTGACTTAGCTAACTTAGCTTACAGGCTAGGAGCCATACATTTATGATTCCTAATTAAATTCCTGATAGGTAGTTCATTGAATATAGCCTATGCTATGCATATCGGCTATGTCTTTTAAATAATTTATTTTGAGGGGATCTAGTAGCTGAAGTAGCTTTGAAGCTCATTGAAGTTGCTCTAAGGGATGCCATGCGTTTTTTAGGCTAAAACATTAAATGTGACTTACTGCAAACATCACTTAACCAACCGCTAGCTGTCTGTGTCCTGAATACACTGTAAAATAACGTGATCTCTGTGGACAGCCCAGGCAACCAAGTCCAAAAATGGCAACAAAACAACCTGGGCAAACCTAGCCCATAAAAACATAACAAACTGTTCCAGCAAATCACAAACAAGATGCGCGTTTAGGTGAGTTTCAATTGCACTGGAGCAGCGTGGGAGGAAGTAGCGAGCTAGCTCTCTTTTCTGTTTGAAAGTCAACAGAAGTGACGTTAGAGCACCTTTAAGCAATCTTGGTGCTATGCTAATTTGTGCCAATGTTAGCTGCTAGGCTAGGGACCATATATTTATGCAATAAAAGTCTGCCAGTGGCTGGTAGATGTGCACATTTTTAAAATGTAATTTCCCCTGAATGTTACCGTTAAAGCTTACATAAGCTAACAGGCTAATTTTACAAGGTTGGATATATGTTGATATGACTTGGTGACACCTATACACTCAGAGCAAGTATCTTCTAGAAGAGCAGTAAGGCTCTATTCTCTAGCCCACCAAAGCTACAGCTACTATATGTTTTCATGTTGTAGGTTTACACGCTCGGGGAGCAGTGAGGGGTTAGGTGCCTTGCTCAAGGGCACTTCAGCTGTGCCTACTGGTCGGGGTTCGAACCGGCAACCCTCCGGTTACATGTCCGAAGCGCTAACCATTAGACCCCAAACAGACAAACAAACAAACAAACAAACAGACAGAAAAAGTGAAAACAAGCACTGGACCAACATTCGTAAGATGGCACTGGACCAACACACATTGGTTTCACAATGACAACAGTGAGGGAAAAAAAGATGGCAAGCACATTTATTCTAAGTAAAAAGACTCTCTTCTCCTATGACATCATATAAAGTTGAATAATACAAAGCAAGGGATTTGAGTGCATTTCTCTTTACAGAATATCTCTGGATCATCCAGATTCCTGGGTCCTCTCTAGTGCATTATCTATAGCTCATCCCACTGGCTTTCTATGGAGTTCAGATCAGGGGACTGAGATGACCATGGCAGAAGCTTGATTTGGACTTCAGTGGCTCATTGACCTGCCGGAAATTCATGGCCCACTTTTGGTGTCTAGGTAGAGAAAGACAGATTTAGATTTAAAATGTCCAGTTGTTTCATGGAGTTTTTGATACCATGCAACCCACTAAGGTTCCCAGGTCTTTTGGAATAAAAACAGCCGCACAACATCACAGACCCTCCACCATGCTTATCCGTAGGCATGGGGTTCTTTTCAGTATAGTCATCTTCCTATGTACGTCAAACTGTTTGTTACTTTTTACTGCACCCTTCCCATTGCCATGCACATGAAGCCAGCAGGTCCACTGGTTCCATTTACATTATTAACTGTGTTTTGCTGCCACCTTCAGTCAAGTATGGGAGAGACGCACCAGGCATATGCGTAATATGATCTACATCTCTTCAAGCAAAACTGATGTATTCTTACTAGTCAGAGTGAAGAAGAAACAAAACATTTTGTGATAGTGCCTGACTGGTAGACTAGTATACTACATGCACTAGTAGACTGATATACTAGATATGACAAATTGATTAAGGTGGATAAATATGACATTTTCCTATGATGTCTCGATTAAATTTGATATCACTCCTGCAATGTGATTCTTTGTGTTTTGCTTTAATATATTTATTTAAGTCATATGACTGACCTTGAGCAATTGTGATGCCCTAAGGCTGCCCTGTGTATTTGAGTCTGTTTGAGTGTTAGACTCCCAACTCATCTAGGCCTCGTCCAGCGAGGGCAGCAGGGCTGCTAAGTCGAGAGCTCATGTGCCAGGCTCCACCCTCCTCTGACCTTTCCGCTTGCCCGTTCATGCCACATGGCAGTCTTTGTGTTACGCCTGATGTTTATTCAGCTGGACTTCCCATCTGATAATTTTATTACTCAATTCAATTACAGACGCAATATCGGCCATGTTGTTTTATTCCACCTAGACGGTGTGAGAGAAGAGGCCTCTGGTCCTGCATTATTAAAGCAGTATCTGTGCTAAGGGGGTATTAATTTAGTTTGCATTGATCACAGGTAGAGCACCATGCACTATTTACACAGAGGAACTGGATGCCATACTATTATAAGGTAATTTCAGTTCTCACTAAACACAGGAATGAGAGGCATAATGAGAGTATATTCAGAGTGAAGTTTGTAAATCACATTTTATTGGGAACGGGAACAACAAAAGCTTTTAAAATGTATGGCATAAGTTATAATTATTCTTGAATTGAGATTGAATTCATGCAAAGCAAAAACACTACAAAGATGCTTAAAACCTTCAAATGCATGTAAATTAAGCTCTAAAGAAGAGGCCATATACAGGTTACAGTTTATATAAAGTAAATATAACTAAACAGCCTAAATTGTTTTCTTGTGCCTATCTTGACATCTGAAACCTGTATACTTTTAATAACCAAAAAGTGAAAAAGAAATGGTAATGGATCACTGACAAGGCAAGTAAAATACAAAACAAAGTGTGGACTGTCAACGTCGACGTCTAGCAGCGGTCAAATCAGGATAGAGGAGAAACCCAGAGAAAGTGGAGTCGTTGTTGTTGTCAGCATACAGTCCTCCGACACTGTCCTCCCCATAGACCTGCAGCCAGACCTCGTCCCCTGCCGTCAGCCTGAGGATGACGGCCCCTGAGGCCTGGTCCAGGTCCCCCTCCTGGTACTGGTCGTAGGTGAACATCACAGGTTTGTCATTCTTGTATAGGCTGACCCTCACGTCATTTGGGTAGACGGTCATGTGGTAGGTGAAAAAGTAGACTCCTGGGAGAACGCAGCGAAATTTCCCGCTGCGGTCATCGTAGTGGCGCTGCTCGTTGTGGAAGAACTTGCTGAAGCGGACAGGCACGTTGGTGGCGTGGACGGCACTGGTAAGGCCCACACTGAAGGCGGAGTGGTGGGCCAGGGCACTCTCTCCGCGGGCTCCCTTCAGGCCTGGGCTGCCGGGGACCCCCCTGGGCCCTCGGGGCCCGTCTGCCCCATTCTCACCGGGCTCTCCTGGTTCTCCTGGTTCACCTACCATCAACCAGGAGGGCACATCAAACGTCATACGTTTGGCAAAAAGACTAATGTCAGTAATGTCCCGTGAACTCAAAGTTTCAGCATAATTATGGAGATGAAATAAAGTCAGTGCCATGTAAGGAAGACCTAGTTACCTTCATCTCCCCTTTCTCCCTTTGGGCCACCGTGTCCATCTCGCCCATCTTTGCCTGGATGTCCGGCTTGCCCTGGAATGCCCGGTACCCCTCCCATCCACATGGCGCATGGCCTCCTGTCCTCTGGTGACCCTATCTCTGCCTCAGGCTCCCCCAGCACCCCCTCATCCTCCACAGCAGCCTCCTCTTCATCTGTGGTCCCTCCTTCCTCCTCCAGCCCCTGCTCTTCCTCCTCCTGGGCTGACACCATTGGCCCAGAGAGCAGTAAGCCCAGAAGAACTGGCCACAGCAGTTTCATAACAGCTACCAATTGTTCTGTTGTCTACAATGACAGCACAGTGACAACATTGTGATTATGGTTGGTGTTTATTATTAACGGTATTAACGGTTTTCATAAAGTAGGAATTAGACTCTTATTTTTGCTATACACTTTTATGAATACATAAAAGACACCTCCAAACTTGAGGCCAGTATTATTATTATTTTTCTGAGCTTCTGTTCTTTGTCTGTCAAACCAATTGATTGGTTGCCTTAAAAATGCATTTTGAGCAAAGGTGGAGGCTCAGAATTTCCTACACAAATGTATGAATACTTTTCCATGAATCCATGAATACAACTCATTGATATTAGTTATTTATTTGTTGGTTTGTTTGTAGTTACAGATGCCAGTTAATCCATGCATAGTTTAGTGTTATTGCATTTTATTTTGCAATAATATTTAGCAGAATAATTTGTGATTTATGAGCACTAATGTTGAAGCATGTAAGACATGACAATTATAAGCTATGGCAGCCTTAAATGAAGCCTACAGTCTTACATTCCCATCCCATCAACTACCGTAATGGACCATGCATGTGTCTTCTCTTCCCTGTTACGAAGACAGCAAATAACTTATATTTAAACATATACTTTAATAACTAATTAAACACAAATCAGTATTACAAAGCTGTCACGTCTATATGGTAGAAAAGAATGGACAAACCTCATCCCTGATGTGCCGGTCCTCCTCCAGTGCCAGTGGTAATGCTAGTGGACAGTTGGTGTTGGTCAAGGAGAGAATGACCTTGCAGCACTAGTGTAATTACTGGTAGATTTTCATACTATATTTATCTGTGTCAGAAGTTATTTATGGCCTGCTCTTTAAATCAGCAGCAATCAGAAAGCAACTCTTGCATGGATTCATGCCTACCACTGGAAACAGACAAATAGTTTTAAAAAGTAATTTACATTCATTTACATTCCATTATTTAACTGGCAAATATAAACAGTCTTCATTCTATTCCATTTCATTTTGTATAAAAATATGGAATTAAACAGACTATTTATCCACAACAAAAGAAAACTATTATTTCCATCAACACATCAATGTATAAAGCAATTTTGACAAAACAAATTAAGTGCAGGGTGGTAAGTGTGAGTGTGTACGCAACATTTACAAAACAAAACATTTCACTTTAGAAATTAATTCTGCAGTTCTCAAACTTGTGCTTTTGTTCCAAGAGTGATTGTTGAAGCACTTCCCTGTTTGTCTGCTATAAGAATGAATGAAAAGCAGAAGAATCTAATAATAATGTTGTAATACACAGACATATCCATTGGGAGAATGGGAGGAAGACAATACATATCGTTATTGTTTTGTAAATGTAGTGCTCTTGCTACTAATCAAGGCTGTACGGATTTAGAAAAATGCAGGTAAATAATGAATATATGCTATTATTATTATTATTATTATTATTATTATTATTATTATTATTATTAGAGAACTAACTCATTGTATTTATTTTCATTGACCTATGCCATTAGTGGTCTTAACATATTCACACCAGAGGGTGGCAGCCTGTATTCATACATAATGAAGAGCACTGGCCATTCCATTCTTTAAAGGGACACCAGGCAAGCCTGATGCTTTTTCTCTACGAAACTCCCCCTCGCTCGGTCTGAAGCTCTTTTCCTTTCCTTTGCGTCTTCCATCAAGGGTTTTCACTGCTTCTTCGCCGGCTCTGCCATTAAACACACGTTTGCAACAATCTCTAGCGTTTCGTTAGCCTGCCTCTGTGCTGTAAACTGATCCTGCTTCGGTCGGCGGGTAGGATACACCGAACTTGCAAGTGGGATATTCTTACTACAGGCTGTAGGGGCGGGCGAGAGAGCCTTCATTCGCTCCGTAATGAGTCATTTAACCTTATACCGACTTACGAAGATGATTAATTAACACGAAAACGTTGCCTGGTGTCTCTTTAATAATGCATGCACTTATTTCTGTGCTTTATTTATTCATGCATGGTGACAGCACATCAGTGCCATATTTCCCATCCATATGCTGACACCATTCCATTCATTAGAGCAGAAAAAAAGGTGTTTAAAAACAAACATTTATCAGCTTGTAATTCTATGTTGCGCCATGGGGAACAGAACCCTCAACGTAAAAGAGCGGAATTGACCCATGATTTCTGACCGACAACAAAGAACCAAAGCAAAATGATTCTTCTAAGAGTATACATATCTGAGGAGTTTACAAACAAATGCTAACGTACAATGAATAAAAACTATGGGAGGAGGTGATGAGTAACGAAAATGGCTTTATGGTTTTGGCCTTTTCACACCTAAGAATTCTGTACGCAAGTAATGTGCTGATAGTACATGCTGAATTATACAGTGTGACAGCACCCTCTCTCACTGCCCAATCAACATTACATCAAACTGTTGTTGTCAGTAGGGCCAATGTAGTCTGCTCTAAATGACTGTTTCCCTGTGTTTCCACCTTATGATTGTGCTCAATTGATTCCCGTTTTTTACTGCACTGGATGCAGGAGAATATCCTAAACTTTTCTATGACTGACATGCTGCCAAATCCCTCACATTCAAAACAAACTTATACTTATAAATACTTATACGTATATACTTATATACTTATACTTAACAACTAACACAGAGCCTCATGGAGAAAGGGAAGACCACTTTCTACATAACAAAATAGTACAGAGGGTAGGGTGGAAATACATTGCTTCTGATCATTTGCAACAGGTTGAAGAAGTGTGGAATAGGTCTTGTTTTGCTTGAAATGAAATGTTGTGTGCAACACTACAAAACAAAAATCTCAAAGCAAAACAACTTAATAAGATTTGAACGTGTGGTGCTATCAACAGATGCTAAACATGTTCAGAACAGCATGCCATTAGGTCTCCAGAGTAAGACTCACCGCTGAGCTGTATAACTTGAGACATTTCTGGCGGCACTGAAGATATTTCCTCTAAGTGGAGGGAATGAATCACAGGAGATAAGATCTGATTTAGATGGCTTACTGGCTTAATTTGCACAAGCTCCAAGGATATGTCTCTCATCTGGACTTTCTGAAGCTGCAATTAGTGGATCTAATTACAAGAATTCTGGAGTTAATGTTCCTTTTATGCCATAGCCAAAGCCAAAGAGGTCCAGATTCACATCCTCTGATCTCTTTGCACACATTTAGAAGGCCTCAGGATGGAAGCTTTAAAAAGCTCTGGGGGAAATATTTAGGAACACCGTCCATTTAACAAAAACAGGCCACTGCACTCTGGTAGGATCACCTGAGGGAGCACTGAAAGGTGATCCGTACTGTAGGCCTCTGGTAAGCAATAAGCAAATGCTGACAGCGTGTGAACTGTTTGTTTGCTGCTTTTGTGATAGCTGTTTATCTGTTTTATCACTATGTGCTTTGTGTTGATGCAAAACAATGAATGTGACTGCAGTGCACCACCCCCCACCCCTACCACCACCCCCTCACACACACACACACACACACACACACACACACATACATGTACTCCCCAAAACAATTATTGCCCTCATTTGCAGTGCAGTAGGCCTGAGTTGTTGTTTTCATATGACTCTTTTACTGTATTTGCAGAAAGGGGTTCTTGAATTAAATTGCCTGCCCCAGGCAAGGGCATCTGAAAATGTCAATTCACCAACCTTGATGTAACTCTCTTCAGCAATATTTAACCCAAGTGGGTCAATGAAACTGAAAAACCATGACATCTTACTGGCTCCTAACACCACAAATGCTAACCTACAATGAATAAAAACTATGGGAGGAGGTGATGAGTAACGAAAATGGCTTTATGGTTTTGGCCTTTTCACACCTAAGAATTCTGTACGCAAGTAATGTGCTGATAGTACATGCTGAATTATACAGTGTGACAGCACCCTCTCTCACTGCCCAATCAACATTACATCAAACTGTTGTTGTCAGCAGGGCCAATGTAGTCTGCTCTAAATGACTGTTTCCCTGTGTTTCCACCTTATGAGTGTGCTCAATTGATTCCCGTTTTTTACTGCACTGGATGCAGGAGAATATCCTAAACTTTTCAATGACTGACATGCTGCCAAATCCCACACATTCAAAACAATATCTTAACTGTCAGTGAGTGAGAGGCTCTGTGGGTGTATGGAAGATGGCAGAAAAAAGTCAGATAGTGCACCCAATGGGAGGATTGCTGCATCCAGAATAAACAGACACAATCTGCATGAGAAAAAGAAAAAACAAAAGAAAAACAAAACAGTAATACAATGCCCACAATAATTCTTGAATTTCCCCTTGGGGATCAATAAAGTATCTATCTATCTATCTATCTAATAGCATTAGTAAAGTGCATACGTTTTAAAAAAACGAGTGGCCACAGCTAAACTGTGCCCATGGCATGCTGCCCGCCTGATTCCACTGTCCTCAGGCGGTGTCCTCCCACTGCTGGCCACAGAAGCAATTCAATGGCCTCGGGCTTCCTTTGCCTTCCCCTGCTTCCCTTGAAATCTGCAACACAAGCCAGCGGTGGGGCCTGGTGGACTCACATTTAATAGAGTGGCTAACCAGCTAGAGTTCAGTGTGCTATCTAATCAATTGAGGCACAGTACAAGTGTGCGTGTGTGTGTGTGTGTGTGTGTGTGTGTGTGTGTGTGTGTGTGTGTTGGCTGAATGACACTAATAAACACTATTAAATCTGCAAATCTGCAGATTAGGGAAAAACAAAATTCCATGGTTTGACCATGAATCACATTGTAGAGTATATAACGCCAGCGTGATGTACAACTCTGATTAATAAAAAACAACAGAACAGAAAAACAGAATCATAAAAATGTTTAAGAGTGTTGTGGTGCTCGTGTTGAAAAGACAGGCAGTGTTCTTAGGCTCCCTGTGGCAAAGCCGTGGTTATGGCTCTGACGGCAGTGCTGGGACGTCTTGGATGGTCACCTGGGTCGTCAAGAGGACTCCAGGAAGATGGGAAATGTGGTCAGATTTTATATCCCATCTATGTCACCCAGTTATAATGTGGCAAATGGACTCTCATTTTTAATCAAGTAGTGGACAAGATTTAGTGCTGCACCCCAGTGGTCTTCTATCCAGTCTCAAAGTCTTTGTTTACTCGACAAACACTGATTTATTCAGGAGTTAAACATCTATTTCCGTGTTCTGAATGCTGTTGTGAATCCAGATTTACTATCTGAAATGTTGAGAATTTATAGATTCCTGAAACATTATTTGTTCCCCTTTTTATTCCTTCATCGTTTGTTCTGGATTTGTGGTGCATAACTAATAAAAGTTATGAGTGTATTTGTATAATAATTTTAGGTTTTCAGTGAAAAGTTGAATCCAGTAAATTCTGAGGAATTATATTAAAAAAAAAATACTTTGCAAGAGGCGACTGAAAGCCTACAAAAATGCAAGCTTGAGGATGCCTGTAACTTTGAACATAGTGTAAGTCGTCTTTGAGAGACACATGAAAGAAATGATGACAGTTACCCACACTAACATGAGCCACAGATGAGAAGGCATACTGTAATCCCATTATTCCCAAACATTAATCACAGATAGAAACATCAGGCATTCACACTAACATGAGCCACATAAGAGAAGGCATACTGTAATCCCATTATTCCCAAACATTAAGAACAGATAGAAACATCAGGCATTCATGCAGAGCATTATAGGTGAAACTACTCACATATGGAAGTGCTACTACTCTCACCTGTGTTGAATGGACATATTTTGCATCATAGTTGTACTGTACAGCCCTGCACTATGATTTGTTACTGTAACACAAGCTACTCTAAATGTCATTTCTTCACTTCAAGCTTGTCCCTTCACAGCTGCCATGATACAAATTCAGCATGCATTTCCCATGGCATCATGTTGAGGAGACAGGAAAATACAGTAGTTATGCAGTATAGACAAAAGCTAGGTCTGATTAAATGGAACACTGTGACATAATTTCAGAGCAATTATAAAAATGTCATCATCCAGATCAACCCGTATCTTGAATCGTTTCATTTCCAAGATTTTGGCCATGTTTAAGTCTTCCAAAATCCAGGTAGGGAAGTCTATCCACATGTCAGAATGCCCCTGGGGCAGGATTGTCAGTCATGATACAAGATAGCAAACCTAGACTGATAACTAATTGTAATGGTGGAGACATAACTCCACATATGATGGTCAAACTGACACTCATCTAAATACATTATATATGATATTATGACACAGGTATTTCGTAGGCATTTTGAATTGTTCCGCTGATGTCAGTTATGCTTTTTCTCAGGTAATGATTTGCTATAGTGTGTCCCATTACACTTGCGTAGTTGTCGCCATTATTGTCAGTCATCCCTGAGTATACATGTAACAGACACCTTCTATCTGTGTGTTTAACACCAATTAATGGCACTAGGATTGTGCTGAGAATGGGTTATGGCACTCTGCCATTAGACCTGAGCTCAGAGAGTCTTCATTTTTCTAGGCTTGCTCATCACAATCCCCCCATGCCTGTGCTAACAACGTCAGTTTTAAACAACTGCATGTAAAACCTTAATTTACAAACATGTGTTTGCTGTACTTCGGAAAGCGTTCAATATGGTCAGTATACCAATTGAAGTTTAATTTATTAGCTGGTTACACGCCTTGGAAATAGGAGGATTTCCAAACCAATTTTCAATTGAGAGTAGGTCTGGTGTTAACGAGGCCAGTTTTAATCTACTTTAGGACTCCATTGTGGTGACAAGAAATTGAACAGTGGAACAAGGATGTAATTTTCAAGGTTATCCATTTGAAAGTTACCTCCCAAATGCCAGTGTTAAGAAGCCAGGGAAAGACTATCTGTGTGCATAATACTACAAATCTGGTTTATGGCCATGAGCAAAAATATTTGATTCTGTATCTCAGAGTAAGGGGATTAGATGATTTCTCAAGGTGAACCTCAGACTTATATATCTAATGTTTTTTTAGGCACATTTCCAGGATGAAAAAATCATATTTGGGCTTTACACCAGTGTTTCTACTCCCTTCTGTCACAAAAGTCTTTGCAAAAAGTATTTTTTGTAAAGAATTGTATTTATCATTTCAACAAGAAATAAGTATATAAGTATATACTATTTGATGTGTTGATTTTTTACTCTTCGATTCATTTGAAATGATGATGTGCTTTTACGGAATAGGCCACAATATCACAGTAATATCAGTAACATGTTTATATGAAAGACATCTATGGTTTACTTTATGCAAGTAATATTACTGATAGAATACGATAATTTCATTTCAGTCAGCATAGTTAATGACTTTTTTATTAGCTTATCTCATGCACGTCCTTGTTAATGATTTTATCAATATACATGTATATAAACATTTGATCATGAGTGGAACACCTCATCAGTTGAACTCATGAAGATATTTATACGGGGGGCACTGTGGCGCAGCAGACTACAGCGCCCATACCATATAGGGGTCTGAGTGCCCAGGTTTGAATCCGACTTGCGGTCATTTCCCGATCCCACCCCATCTCTCTCTCCCATTTGCTTCCTGTCACTCTCCACTGTCCTGTCCAAATAAAGGCAAAAAAGCCCCAAAAATATAGGAGAATTCCGGTGTGATATTGACCTAAAGTGTGTTGAAACATGATACAGAGTGTGAACGTATGTCTCATAGCTCACCTCGGCTTGTCCCCTGCACTCAGAAATCTGGCGCTAGTTAGCCAAGGCTACCAACACAGTGTTTCGTTGTGTTACCTCGGGCATCGGCCTAGCCATGCAAATAAATCACTGTTTTACACCATTTACGAGGCTCAAAGTAGCTCCATACTTCATTGGTAGACTTCCAAGGGCCTTGACATTTAAAACAAGACATGGAGAACTTTGAAAAAGCACTGGTAGTTTATTTACAAGACGATTTATACAGACAGTACCTTAAGGAATTTTACCGTTCGACGCCATCTTGAATTTAGTCACGATAAGTCAAGCGACAAGTACGAACTAACAGGTATGATAAGGGATCAGATTCCAACAAATAATTCAGTGAAAATGCATGGATTCAGTTGCTTCCAGTAGCAGCAACTGGAATCCATGCATTTTCACGGAATTATTTTTGGAATCTGATTGCACCCATTACTCTCGTTTGAATTACTCGAGAACCCGTGATCGCATAGATATGGCAAGCACATCAGATGAAAGGGGACACAGGGCTATCCATTGATACCAAGTACATCCTGGGTTATAAAACAGACGAAGTGACAGCAAAATAATAACTTATAATAACTAAGCTGGACTTACCCCACGTTTTTGTCTGTTCTTATGGCAAAGCATGTTTATAATCCAACGCTATCGTGTGTTTCTCTATGGCAAAGCATGTTCATAATCCGGTTTTGAGATCCTAGCAAATTCCTGCATGGCATCCAACTCAAGGCTCACATTGCATCCCAATTTGTTCAACAAAGAAACACCTTTTTTGCCTTTACTTTGTTCATGGCAATGCAGTAAAAAGTTGAGAATCATTATGACTGCATACACCATAGGCACGCAGGCTAACACAGCAACCTCGGGTCAATAGAGTGTCCTTTGGAGTAGGTAAGACTGTTTTTAGTGGCAGGCTAGCACATACCGTTGACTTGCGCTAGCCTAGCACCTGCGAACTCTGCAATTAGAACGACTGGATGAAACGTGTTGAAAACGGTCTCCACTGATAAATATCACACTTGCTTACTTGGAAATGAGGTCCTATGTCCAAAATCCTGAACCACCCCTTTAAGACTCGCCATAGAGAATGAATGGGGGAAATTACGGAGGTTTTAGTTTGACGATGTTGTACTTCCGTGCGGGCCGGATGCTATATACTACGGACATGTTTTGGGGGGCCACCCAAAATGATGTGGCGGGCTGTAGTTTGGGGACCACTGGGTTAGGGGTTCGGGCTAACCGAAGAGTTACCGGTTCGATCCCCGACCCAGAAGGGAGAAAAGGCAGGGGAAGTGGTTGAGCACTGCTCTCCCATGCCCACATCCACGGTACCCTTGAGCAAGGCACCTAACCCCTCACTGCTCCCCGAGCGCCGCTGTAATAAGGCAGCTCACTGCTCCGGGTTAGTGTGTGCTTCTTTATTAAATGTAAATATATAGCAGCACTTACCTTGCAGTAACAATGAATTTGTCAACATTCTTCTCACCAATGATAATGTGATTTGGACTTGAGACTGTATTTCGCCAGTGTTCCGTTTTCTTTCATTTTGGACACCTCATACATTGAGTGACAGAACACCCTGATTTGTCATACTATATTTACATATTTGGTATTGTTGGATTCAGAACAACCCCACCTTTCCAACAAGCCATCATATGTGTTTCTATGATAATCCCTGGTAAAGCAAGTGAAAACATTCTGCATAGATATTAATTTTTTGCATGTCCGCTTATTTTAGGTGTATGTTTACATGCCTCTATTCATTCCATACATCGAGATATTCACATCCAGTCTTTTCTAGTAGGTAAAGCAACTTCCTGACTATAAACATGCCAAGTTTCAAAGCTCTCAGAGCTTGTGTGATTGATCTGCACTAATTGATATGCCTTAACTCCAATACGGACAGGCTATATTTTAGTCCTTTTTTGGTTTTGGGGTGTATAACAATATATGTTAATTTAACAATCTTAGCAGTAAAATATATTTAGCCATTTCATATATGGGAGACGAAAAACATTGATGGGTTTAGTTCTACCTCCGGTAGGGGTACATGTATCTCAAAAACTAAAGCCCTTTCTGACCATTTGTCACTAGCCTAACATACATGAAATGCATGTAGAGCTATGAGCTTGCTGTGGTGAGATACATGTTGAATGTTTTATAATACGCTTTTTATATTTTAATTCTTTAAAAATCAAAATAAAATCAATGCTAGTACTAATACATGAAATGATCAGATCTGGATAGCCTAGACTCTGCTGAAAAAAAAAACAATATATAATATGTGTGTGTGGCACTTACAATGACCAGAATAAATCCTTATGAATAAAGGTAGTGAAAATGCCCTAAAAATAGCTTAGGGTTCTAAGGGTTAATAGAAAAGCAAGAGAAGGCCACGGAGTCTAATGCTGGTAATAAGGTTGTGCAGGGTTTGTGTATATATGAGCCATTAAAGGCAAGACTGCCATAATCACTGACTCAGCAAAGCAACCACGTCTTATTTTAATTACACACTGATAATGCAAATGAGCTTTTTACAACCTGCATTCTACGAACATGCTTCATTCATTGAAATGACATCATTTCAAATGATCTGTTGTACAAGCATTACTTCTGAATAAGCATGCATTGCTCCTAAAGGAAGGATTTTAGATATGGCCACAGGCATCCTGGCATGTCTCCAAAAGCTGACACAGATTGATTAAGGACCACATAATTGTTTGTGTAACAGAGGCCTGTACAGTACCCATCTGCTCCCTTTAGCTTCAGGGTTCAGTACTGACAAGTATGAATCAGTATCTCCTCTGCAACAAAGACAGTAATGATGTTTGTAATTCGTTCACGCTTTGAAAGAAAATGTCTAGCTTTTAATACGAATCCTTGGTGTGACAGAACTCTTAACTGTCATTATGTGAAGGAACAAAAGAAAACTTCATCTGTCAATATAACCTCCTTGAACAGCCTTTTAATGTGGTCCTTTAGACTTATGGTGAACCAAAACAATTTTACTGAAGAGAGATTTCACCGGGAGGGTGAAGATGTCTTGCTATTATTGTACTTTCCACATATGGAAGGGTCCCCTAGGGTCCAGTGGCGTAATTGTTGTCTTCAAAGGTTGAATGTGAGGATCTTTGTAGACGTCTCAGCTGTCCATATGTGTGTATATGAGTATATTTGAGACAGGCCATTTCTCAAACACAAATATGCATTAATTTTGGAAGGTGCACCACAATCTGTTTAATCTTATGTAATAAATGAACTGAATACAAGTTTGATATAATACAGTATATGGTTTAATAGTTCAGCAAACACTTTTCCCCCAAAGTACAGTGCAGTAAAACTCTCATTTCTCTGTGAATGAAGTGCACCAGATAAGGTTTCCTAATATTATAAGTAGAGTAAATTGTAAAGGATTGCTGAAAGACATTTGTGAATAATTCACAGGTTTAAAAGCAATTTGACAGTTTCTCCATTGTAAGTTCCATTGAATTTCTCTAGCTCTTGCACAGGCGGTGAGCCAGGATGGGAAGCACTGCAGCTCTGAAAAGTTGGTACAAAATGTTCATCACCAAGAGAGTGGTGACACAGTAATCCGACCTAATAAGCAAATACAGGAACTAATTCAGCATTGCTGCTGAGTTCAAGTTCAGCATAGCAATGTAAGCCATATTCCAAAATATGGTACAGATTATGATTAGACCACCACCACCACATTAGCTCACCATGTAACAATATGAAGAACTAAGATGAACAAACTCATTGCTCTAAAACTTTAACTCCTAACATTAACCAAACACTCAAGCAGTCCTGTGCTGTGTGCCAGCCCACAGACATGGCTGAGAAGCAGTGTCGCTGATTGGCGGTTGTGTAATTCTGTCCTGTATCTTGCTCCGTGCAGTGAATATGGCAGCATCAGTGTCAATTTGTTGTAGGTGATACAAATTGAACTAAATAACTGCCAGCAAGGTAGGGCTGAATGTGGACAAGTGTTAGACACGTTTTGTACACTGATGAGGTGGGCATCTTGGCACACAGCTACACAGCACACCTGAAATCAGAGATGACACTTCTGCATGAATCATAGCTAGCCAGGTAAAACAGCAAATTGGTGGGTAAAATTATTGTTTCTTTCTCAACCCACAAGGGGCTTATTTTGTATCAATTATTTGTTAATCACTATTACAGTTTTTCTCAGATGCTTTGGGGCATTTCTCAGATCACAATTGAATTTCTCAAAACTATTACTTCAACCTCCACATTATCCAGTCACTGGTGCACTTCAATGTCTCATTACTTTAAACAAACAGCAAACGCTTTTGAACATCCATGCAATTGCTTGTGTGCAATTGTGTACTGTTTTTGCTATTGTCATGTCCGTCAAAATGCATTGTACAGGTTCTATAGTACTTTCCCCCACTTTTAAGCCTACTTCACTGCTTAAGTTAGTTTATGCAAAAGGGTTGTACCAGTTGTCATATGTAATCTGACAACTGCTGTACTGTAAAACAGTCTGGTCTTTTTGTTGCTCTATGACAATATATGACATGCTCTGGCAACAGGTTGCAGTACTACTGTAAAAGTATGAACCTGTCTGATCTCTGATCTCATCTCCTTCCTTCTCCCACATACAAGAATGTGCAACTTTTTACTGTTGAAATTGACATATGCCAAACAGACACATTGCAACTTTGAGCCTACAGAATTACATGGCTAAGCATTTGACTTTTGTTCACAAAGACATAAAATAAATTCTGAGCACGTTCCATTATTTTGCAGGTGAGTTTGAAGGCATTTGCCTTAACTTTTGATGTCAAAATAATAGAATTCCCTGTGGATTAGTTCTAAAGTAAACATAAAATTGGCCTCTTCACAATATGAAATCAAGTCAGATCAGATCAAGTCACTATTCCACTGGAGCTTTCATTGAAGCAGTCGCCAAACTGTGAACCATTAATGCCTCATGAGGAGCATAACCACGCTCTCCAATTTCATGCATCATAGCCAGACCACCCTGACAGACTACTACTTAGGAAGGTCTGCTTTGTTTTAGTGAAAACAGCCATGAGTTTAATCATCTCTAATAAAGCTGGCTGCTTAAGCGTCTCTGCCAAGCATTTTTTTCTGTTAAAAAAAAATAAATCTGAACCTGATCCAGCAGTGGTACAATTATGATACAATCCTGTAGCTGTGTAATACCTTTTTAAAGGTCAGAAGTGGATTACACACCTATATTGATGTACAGCATAACCCATAGTAACCCCCATTACAACAAGTGACATTTAAAAAATGTCTACTGTACGTTTGTGGCTATTGTGGCTTGGTGTACTGAGAAAAAGGCTGACTCTACGAGTAACTCCACTTGCTCTGGTTGCTGATAGCCTTAAGAGCCAAAAAGGCACATTGATTTCATTGAGACCAATTAATTTAAAGAGCTGCTCAGATAATTGTTTCTAGACTTTTAATTACAGCTGAATCTGCGTCAGCTCGATAAACAGACTGTTTCTGAACTCTGATACTGATCTGGACATTCTGAAGCTTCTCTGCATGGAAATTATCTACTGACCACATTGATTAATGCTGCATTAACACACAAACACAAATTCACACACTCACGCACATGCACACGCGCGCGCACGCACACACACACACACACACACACACACACACACACACACACACACACACACACACACACACACACACACACACACACACGCACGCACACACACACGCACACACACACACACACACACACACACACACACACACACACGCACACACACACACACACACATACACTCACAAATACACACCCATTCTTCTTCTTTTTTATCATAAAAGTTCATAAAGCCTTCACATTTTTCTCCTAGGGCCTTGGCTTCTATGGTAGTGGCAGTGTGACAGATAGGCGATGCTGTATGCAGAGCCCTTGCTTTACTAATTGAATATGACCTCCTCTCTGGCATTGATGAATTGTTTACTCTCAGTGTTGGTTTTGGATTATGGTGAACCATACACAAAATGCTTCCAAACATTTATTCAGCTCATCTACCATGCACTTTCCCCAAGGACTCGCTTGCATGGAGCGTGATCTTTTCTCTTTGTGTGACAAGGAGCCTTGCTATGGATTGGGTCGAGGAGCTCATTGCTTACTCACAGCGAATTGCAGCTACAGTATCGGAGAAAACAAACAATGCCCTGTCTATGTAGCTACTAAAGCACCAACTGAAACCATACACAATGGGTCGAGGAGCTCATTGCTTACTCACAGCGAATTGCAGCTACAGTATCGGAGAAAACAAACAATGCCCTGTCTATGTAGCTACTAAAGCACCAACTCAAGGAAACCACACACACAGGTTGCGAGAGTGATGTGCTATGTGCTTAACAGAGTAATGAATATAGTCTGGGGCGGGCTGTAGCACACAGAAAACAGGCACAGGTAATTACTGCCAGCTGAAGTGCCCTCTTCACTGTCCAGATAACCCTGATTCAACCCCCTTCAGTCCCTGACCCCAGCCTATCTCCTAAGGTACCTAAATGTCATTTTCTAGTGTCGGGAGACTATTTGAGATAACATGCCTTGGCATTCTTGGAGAGGCCAAAGGCTTTCTGTTTCAAGATAACAAACAACTTCCTCACAAATTTAACTCAAGTGCATTATTCCGGTGTCCCTAAAGAGAGATCTGTGGCCTTAGCCAGCCCAATTATAGCTTTGAACTGAGACTGCAGTCAGCTGGAAAGTGGTGCTTTTTTGTTTGTTCCCCTCAAAGTACACATTCCGACTGTTTTCACATACTGTATTGGCCTTTGGAAATGCTCTTATGCAGATTTGTGGAGAAGGTTTCAGGGATCTTCCAATAAAAGCTACAACAGTACAACAGAGTCTTACTGTCCTTCTGTAAAGTTGTTCAGTTGCAGAAGAGCACAACATTTTTTTTTTTATCTGCGGTCATATTCCCTATAGTGTTCTATGGTATTTCCACATTCATGAGGGGTTCAGAGGAGTAGGCAGTATTTTGACCTTTGAGGGAGTATTATTTTGTGGCAAAGACTCAGTCAAAGACTTTCTAATGAGGAGACACAGCACTCAAAGAATCCTCCATAAAGGGTTAGTTTGTAACGCCAATATGGAAGTTCCTGCCCCTTCCGTCGCCAAAAGTCGACATGTGAATACATCGTGCCAATCATGCGGTATGTTGTGAGTACATCATGCAAATCATGTGAGATCTCGCAGCTTGGTGTTGTGAAGCCTTGCACACGCGCAGTGTGCCCAAAATAGCTGCCCAACAGCTGCCCAAAGTGCGTTGCAAGATGGCTGCCGAGTGGGAGGACTTGCCTAAAAGGACTTTGGTACTGTATGTAAGCACTGGACAGCAACTGCGATTAACACCCTGTGGTTTGGAAGTAATATAATCCATCTTCTATACGTAATATCATGACATCTACTACTGTGAATATTTAACCAACCATAAGAGATCGATTCACTGATTTGAGATGAGATTACATTATATACTAACCTAAGCGTTTTGGTGGTACTAACATTTTTTTTTTAAAATTCAGCGCTTTCCATTTGATTGATTTTCCAGGCAGCGTTGTTGTATGTTACGATGGAGGACAAAGCTGCATAAACACCATCTTATCTCCCAAAGCGATGCCATAAATTAGCATCTGAGAAATGCTCGTCATGGAGCAAAAACAACAACAAAACACTGTGAGTAAATATTGTGGGAAGAGGATGAGGGTGATGAAGAGAGCCAGATAAAGCGACCGAATCAGTATTTTCTCTCACACTTCGAAGACAGTCTGTGTGGACACTGTGCTGAAGACAGACAGCTGGGTCCGCACACCCTTTGGTTTCCATGGCCCCTGCTTTGTCCTGCTGCCATGGTTCACAGCCCTGTATTAAATAGTGTCAGGCTGTGCAATAAGGACCAGTGTTCATCTGACAAGTCATGTAAGTAGCTATGTGGTTGATAGATGGTTCTTATTTTCTTGTCAGCCTTGAACTGCCTTGTATGTTTATCTTGATATGTCCTTGATGTGCCTTCATTTATATCAGAGTACAGGAAAAGGAGGTTTTGGCACAAAATCTGTATGTACAGTATGTGTGTGTGTGGAGAGAAAGACAGACAGACAGACAGAGAGTGAGAGAGAAAATATCTCAGTCCACAGAAACATCACATTTACTCACATGGTGGCATGTGTGTTTTTCACTGAGACAGATGCAGGAGCGACTGAATGGACACTGAAGTCAAGGAGTGGAGTTACGGCCAGGGTGAAATTGCAGTTGAAGAGAGATGCTGTCACCACCCCACCACCAAACTCAACTTCCTAGAAGCAGTGAGGAAAGTAGTTTTGAGAATTACACAAGATAAATGGCCATTTCATAATTTGAAGGAAATAACACATTACATACCATTTTTTTCTTTCTTTAGACAAACTTTAATGTTTAAAGTTATCAAACAATTTAAAAGTTAACACAGACTAAGTGTGTTTATAGGTAAGAGATGAGTGAGATGTGTCAAGGTTAAGAAGGGGCTCACTGGGTTTTTGGTTTTCACATTGTTGGACAGCTGTCTGGACGGTAATTGTCAAGTTGTCTGTTTTTATGTGCAGTCTTCCCAACTTGAAAAAGTACGGAAGCGTATTGCTGCCACATTAAAATAAATAAAAAGGCTCAGTATTATGTAATTACGTGAAAAGTTTCTTGTTTTAACAATATCTTTTTCACATTTTAACAAGATATGTTTCACGTTAAGGCTACATGAAATTATCACGTTATTTCATGATAATGATATTTTCACGTTATAACGTGAAAATATCATGTTATTTCAAGATATTATTTTTTTACGTTTACATAAAAATATCACGTTATTTCAAAATAACGAAACTAAACGAAACGAGGCCACGAGAGCTCATGGCTGGCATAAATGATAACTAGTCGTGTCTGAACTTGCACCCCTGACTGCTATTAGGCCTACACAGTGCTGCTTGATGAGTGTTTGTTTTTGTGCATGTGTGTATGTGTGTGTAGGCTACGTGTGTGTGGTCAATTCCCAGCTGACTGAGGAGCAGCGAAGAGGGATGTGTGTGTATCGGCAGAGAGCTGCTGAAAAGGAGGCTTATAGAGAGGTTCTGTGCAGGATAGCCTGCTCACACATAGTTCTGCTTTATCTTCTTATCAACACAATAAATAAAACTTTCGCTAACTTGACGCAAAAGGGCTTTGAGAAGAAAGAGCTTTGATAAATATGCGAATCTTCACGCAATGTGGGTGAATGTATAGAGCGCTCTAGCTCGGTAGCCTGCAGCTCATCGCAGTCATTTCTAAGGCTGTGGGGAAGGGACGCAGGGAGTGAGAAGTGAAGCGCTGCAGTCGCACAGTGCAGGCTGCTGGAGAGCACAGCAAATTAAATATTCAAACAGCAAAAGCATGCTAGCCTGGCGGGCCATCCTATATCATTGAAATGTATAGTCTGGAATCGAACCATTCACCTCGCTTAATCCAAGGGGCGGGCAGAGAATTGTCTTTTAAACTGCCTAGGCATGCAATAGGCCAGCGCTACGACCATATCCGTATCCGGTCGGCAAAACGGCAAATACATCCTTCTTCGAAAGGAATGACTTAAGTGAATTGTGTTGCTCAACCTTAAAAAAAAAAAAAAGTCCAACTCCTCCAAAGTTGACGCCAACGCCGATTCAAACAACCGCTCTTCGTTCGCCATAGCCACCTTCCTTGTTGTTCACCGTCGAAGGACTATTTGCATGCCTAGGCAGTTTGAAAGACAATTCTCTGCCCGCCCCTTGGATTAAGCGAGGTGAATGGCTCGATTCCAGACTATACATTTCAATTTATATATTGTAGGAACTATGCTTTTCAATGGACAACAGCAGTTGGCTTGAATCACTAGCAGTGGTAGGAATAAGTTGCAATTAGGAATTGCTTGTATAGGTGAAAAACCAGCTGCCTCTCCATGTCTTTGTAGCATTTCAGTGCTGCACGATATTTCCACGGATCGCCCGCAGTGGTAACGGCTCCCACACACAGTTGCGTGCGTTGCAGTGCTGGAGACGCATCCCGTTCACTTTACATGGGCTTACGTCATCCGTTGCTGAACTGAATTGTGGGTCCATTGCGTCGCGTTGCTCCCGTCGCTCGCGTTGAGAAGTTTTTTTTTGCTGCACCGACGGACAACAACAGACGGCACCAGCCAATCAAACGGTTATACCTTAAGTCATTTGCATAGCTACCGTTGGCACCCACTGGCATGCATTGACGGAATGCAACTATGTGTGGAAGCCATAACGGTGGTGATCCATTGAACGTGACGTGACTATCCAATGAAAGCGCAAGGTTGTAGGTCTTTTGTTCTACCACAACGGTGCCTGTGAAACTTTGGCTCCGCTTACAAGACAAAGGATTTGTAGAAATATATTGACTGTTGGTGTTTCTGGTGAGGATTTGAAATTGCACTGAGTAGTTTAAATAAAAAAAGATTTCGAAATGGCTTGCATAGTTTGTATAGGCTATTAATGTGTTGTATACTGTTAAGTACATGCCTAAAATTGGGGTCCATTTGGAAAAACACTTAAGACAGTAATATGAGCTGCTAACTGACATTTTAAACGAAACACCCACACGCGACTGAATGAGGGGAGGCAGCGCGACACCTCGCGTATGTCGAGTAGTGCTAGTGGATCAGCACCGTAAGTCTCCAGCAAACTTTTACCGTGCCATTTTAATAGCTTCTTTTCATGTATGGTGTTTGATTAGGCACCTGTGAGTTTCTAGGTTGCGTCGCGTGTATGACATCATGCATGATTTCAAGACACAGGGCATTAATCAACTGGTCCACCCTGCTCTTCTTCTGCTCTCTGGAATCCCGCATAGTGATTTTATTTGATTTTTTCTGTGCATTTTTTTTCCCCTAAAACCCAACATTTTCTAAACTGTAGTTTGACTTAACAGTAATGATTCTCACTCTATGATGGGGAAAGGCAAAACACATTATCTGAGCTGCAGTTTTTCTGTCCACATGTCTGCATCTCTTTGTGTTTTCTTAAGACTGTGCATAGAAAATATTAACCACACTGTCATTTTAAGTCCTCTGTGACTTTAACTTAAACAATCTACAGCACATCATTTGGCAAAATCCACAAAACTGAAGAAAAACTGAACTTTACCTATAGAAAAGCCTTACATGGCACATGTGTCTCCACCCTTATATCTCTGTATTTGATGGCTGCTCATACTTAGTCAGTAGTTGGACACTTGTGTTGAGTCAATAAAAAAAAATGTGAGTTAGAATCTGAAACCATAACTATTACAAACATGAGCAAGCAAACAGTATTCTCCATCTGAAACACAAAAAGTGTACTGAACTGCACCTAAACTCAGAAAAACTTGACAATTTCAAACCTCTTGGAAGAGATGTAAAAGTACAGAAGTTCAATGCGATGTAAAAGTTCACTGAGAGTGACTGCTCCCACAGAGATGAGGCAACATTGGATCAATATGGTTACCTATAAGATCAATATCAATAAGATTACCAATAACAGTGATGCCTTCGGGCGCGTCTTGGAAATTAGAATGTAACGTGCTTTTTATTTAAATTATGAAACAGCCATTTATCTTGATGTGAAAAAGTAAGCTTGTACTGCACTCACCATAGACAGCAAAGCCTGTAATTTGATTTTGACAAACCATGTGCTGTTATTCCTACAAGATATTGTGCTTACTTTAGATATTTCCCCCTGATATTGACGAAGAATAGATAGGCTGTCTTTGGAGGGCAGAAACAACATCGATAACAACTAAAGTTATTATTTTGTTTGGTTTTTCTGAATGTTGAATAAATCACACAGTCCTTTAAGTTTCCCTGAGATGAAACTACTTGGCTGATAAAACTAGGGAAGACTTTGAAAATCACTTCCAAAAGTTTACCTACTACTCACTGTGTGAATAAAGGTAACTCTCTACAGTAACTTTTGTAGGAAACGATTGAAGCTGGAAGACATAGTTTATAACTGATATCTTTCATTTGATGACAAATATGTACAAATGGAATATGGACGACTCAATGATGAGACAAATCAATGTTGTCGGAAAAGGTGAGTTTGTGATGTATAACAAACGAACGATCATCATCTTCAAGTTTTATGAAATTAATTAAAATCTTCATATATTCAGGCTGAGTTTGCCACGTTTAGCCTAAAAAATCAGACAGATAGCTTGCAGACAAGCAGCCCGTTTATCACATAGCCTAGGCTACTATTTTTTTGGTAGGCATTAGGCAAACTAAGCTACATGTCTGCTGTTTCTCACATTTCGTTTTAGCAAGAAAAATGAATGATGGAAGTAATGCATCACATTAATTATTTTATTCAAAATGATTAAATGCCTAAATCCTATCACTAGTATTTTGGGTATTGTTTGAAGCCAAGATGCCCACTGAAAAGAGGCGGATTCAGGAGAGGAAGAGACAATTCAGGGAGGCAGCAATCACTGCAGGTTTGGCTGTGAAAAAGCCAAAGCTGCATGCTAAGTAATTCTAATCTAAAAAAACATATGCTATTTTAGAGGTCATTTCAAGATCTTGCCTGAGCAGAACATAAATACCACTAGTGGGCATTAAAATAATAATGATAAGTTATGGTGATTGAGTTCTGTATTTCAGTGTTTTACTTCTTTGTGTATATATTTAATAAAGACCCTGTTATCTCAGTCTTTCATATAGCCCGTGTTTGGGGGTGGTTGCCCTTTTTTCAGGTCAGAGCAACTGCTCCTCTAAATTCCTGTGCACGTCCCTGCATCAATACAGCTTTTACACTATGCGTCTCACTCTACGCGCAGCCTGTTGACACTGTGCATGCTCCCACTGTGTTCTTTATAGATCAGTGATGCTCCCTGGTGACCAACACAGGAAAGAAGAGTGGCCATGGGGACGTGGTCAACCAGCAGCATCAGAAAAACAGCTATGTCAAGTGAATTTGTGATCTCCTGGGATCTTCCTGCAGCTGAAAAAGAAAACAGTCATGAGGCCCTGATTCTGGTGCCTGTGCCTCAAATGTTGACCGATGAACCAGTTAATGCTAGCAAGATCTGTGGGTCACTATGATTTGTGGTAGAGAATATATATACTGTAATAGGTGTAAGGACATCTGAAATAAGAAAACTGGTGTTACTAATTAAAACTGATTACGCTGAAAATGACAAAGCAGGACCAGCAAAGTGCAATGCTTTGGTCAAACTATGATCATATTCTGCTTAGATAGATAGATAGATAGATACTTTATTGATCCCCAGGGGAAATTCAAGGTCTCAGCAGCAGCATACATACAACACAAACACATTCTTTAACAGCAGAAAGAGTAATTAAAGTATATAATATAAAAACACAACTAAGCAGTAAGGACAGTAGAAGATAAAGAATATGCTAAATATACTAAAATACAAATTATACTAACACTTAATACAATATATAAAAATATACTAAAATACAAATGACAAAAATACAAATTATACTAACACTTAATCTAAATCAATTCTAAAAACAGTATCCACATAGTGGTTATTAAGAAATCAGAGGCGCTTGCAATGACTGAGGCAGGGACTGAGCCTGTGATTCTCTGTGCATAGTAAGGTATGGTAAGGTGCTCTAAGGTGCTCTGTGTGAATGAGTGTCATGGTGGTAGTGCAATGGTGATAGTGGTCATGGTGATAGTGCAAATGAGTAAGTCAACAGTGCAACAATGCAGTAATAAAGTAAAGTAAAGTCTATATATCTATATATTTAACTATTTAAGAAAATGTATAAGTGTGGCCACAGTTCGGCTGTGGCATGGATGTGGCATGGTTATGCATATGTGCTGATGTGCTAATATAGCACGCAAACAGTGAGGCATAAAGACAGTGGTACAAGTGGCTAGTGGACAGACAGTACCAAACATGGAGGGGGTGAAGAGGCAGACAGACTATGCAGAGAAGTCTATCTCTCCTCTTCCCTTAAGTGAGGCATTGAACAGTTCAATGGCCCTGGGGACAAATGACTTTCTCAGTCTGTCAGTTGTGCAAGGCAGTGGCTTAAGTCTCCAGCTGATCAGGCTCTTCTGCTTAACAATAGTGCTGTGGAGTGGGTGACACTCATTGTCCAAGATGTTGATCAGTTTGTTCAGGGTCCTTTTGTCAGATAGTGAAGTGATGCACTCCAGTTCAGCTCCACCTACAGAGCCAGCTTTCCTTACCAGCCTGTCAATTCGCCCCACATCCTTCTTCCTTGTGCTTCCTCCCCAGCATACTACTGCATAGAAGAGGACGCTGGCAACAACAGACTGGTAGAACATCCTGAGGAGCTTACTGCACACATTGAAGGACCGCAGCCTCCTCAGGAAGTACAGCCTGCTCTGCCCTTTCTTGTAGAGTGCGTCAGTGTTGGCTGACCAGTCCAGTTTATTGTCCAGGTGGAGACCCAGATACTTGTAGGTGCTAACCACCTCCACATTGACCCCATCAATGTGGACTTGTAGCAGAGTGGGCTTAGACCTGCGGAAATCCACCACCATTTCCTTGGTCTTTGAAGTGTTAAGTTGAAGATGATTGAGTTTGCACCATTGCACAAAGTCCTCCACCAGGCTCCTGTACTCCTCCTCCTGCCCGTTCCTGCGTGAGTCATTTCAGCTGTTTGATTGTTAAGTGTCTTGTTTTCATCCTGCCCCATGATGGCTTTTCACCTTTTGATTTCAAAGAGTGCATGAAATATTGTCACACTGATTAAACACATTGGTTGTGGGTGTTGCATTAAGCCCCAACAGTTGAAGATTTCAACTGCACATTCAACATTTGTTCCACTGCCAACATTTGAGGCAACAGTAGAAAATCAGTGACTATGATTCCATGTAGTCTCCACCAATCAGATGGTTTGGCTTTCCACACCAATGAGGTTTAGCAGACAGGATAACCCATCCTGTTGTCACTCGTTCAGTATATCAATGAACTGAACAAAAGTAATATAAACCATTCAGTCCCCTATACTGTAACACAAGACTGGCAAATGGACAATAGACTGTAGACTGTCAATAAAACAAACGTTTAGATCTTGACATGAAAAGTTATGTATGCTTTTAAGACTGATAAAAGTTTATCTTCTCAAGATAGAAGTATTGTAGACAATATTGATTAGATGGGTTAAACTGTTAGCCACCAAAAACAAGAGAAAGTAAAGCAAAAGTGTTATTGTTGTTGGTTGGTCTTTAGATGGGGGTGAACATTGATTGACACAAGCCAAAATCTATTTTCTAGATGTGAACAGTAAGATGGTGGTAAATCTGTTTTTCTTTATAATTACTAAAACACAGAAAACATAATGGTGAGGTGGAATTTTCCATCCAATGCATTCCCTTTGAGTCCTGGCTACTATGTGACTCTTAGATAATTCTTAACTGATTCAGTGATTATAAGGTGTTTGACTGTTATACAGAGTCCTGTAGGACAAATATTCAAGGAAGAGAGTTCACTGCTACAAGTACAGCTTAATCCTTGCTTTTTCTCAATGTGAATTATCACTTCACCATATTTGTGTGTATGTACCATCTCAAAACGCCACCAAACTGCACAACCTGTTTCATAATGTCTTTAATGTTAAAGATGTTTAAGTCTTAAGCCATTTTTGAAAATATTTGACATTTGTAAGTAATCTAAAGGATTTATATGCAAATTTGATTGTGTGTACAGCAAGAAGGGTCATTTCTAAGGTCCGGTGAAACTGTGATGAAACTGACAGACAATAATGATACTGCACGACTAAACATTTAAAGTGTTATGAATGATTTTATCCCTCTCAGAAGTTATAGATTGAAGCTCATTTATTAGGTTAATGTGTCCCTTTTGCCCTTTGCACTATTGCAAACCACTCTTATGAAATTGAAGATTTATAATGTAAATGGTGGAATAAGTTTCAGCTACTTCTTATGCTGCTCCTTCTTATGTGTTTTTCTGATGTTATGAATGGTTGGCTGGAGGCATCTGTATTCCACTGCAATTAACACACAAACACAAGAATAGCTTGCAAGCTGCCATGAACGTTTAAAAACAATTACGTCACTGATATTTCAAAACCACAACATACCCTACAGAGGACACCTAATATGGACAGGAGAAAGCATGGCTGTTGCTGTACATTTCAATTTATGGTATATCCTCTTAAATTTGGCCAAGTAAATGTAGAGACAAAAGATAGGGAGATAGGCAGGCAGGCCTACTTTATCCAAAGGCAATTTTGGATATTAAAAATGTATGTTGCCTATGTTAAAATGAAACATGACATTAGAAACAGGTGAGATCTCAGTAAGAGCTGATTTATTTCTTGTGAGAGACAGAAAAGACATTTTCAACAAAATTTTCATTTGGAACATTTATTTAATCTGCAACCGAAGTCTACATTAAAATCAAGGACATTCAGATTATTTAATTCAGTTAGGGTTTCGTTCAAAAAGTTTCAAAGGGAAAAAACTGTTTTAGTAACTTTTGGTCCTGTTAGCAGTCAACCCCACCAAGCCAACACCATCCTCTGCTGTCTTGCCTCTCTATTAGTGATTATGCCATTCCTGATACAGTGAGGTGCTTTACTGCTTGCATAAACTATAGCAGTGTTGTCCGTGTAATAAATGAGATGTCAGCTTTCCGGAATACAGCACTGAATGAATGTTTCTCTGCCGCTGGCATCTTGCAAGAAGACTGGTGGTTGCATCGAGTAAGCTGTCTACTCTCTCTTTCTCTCTCTCACACACACACACACACATAAGCAAGCATACACATACACACATACACACTCTTTCTCTCTCTCTCTCTCTTTCTCTCTCTAAAGCACCTTATTTGGAAAATAACAAATGGAGCTGATGCTGACCCAGACATTAAGGCTTTGCTATATGCTGTGCTTTATTATATGCCTATAGCTGTGCTGGTTATTGCTGCTATCTCCCCCAGGCTGCGATTCCCTTCCTGGGCTCACTGTATAACTGCTGTCTCCTTTCACCATTTTTCCCATACAATTATTGTCTCGTTAACTTTATGTTGTTGTGATGACCAACAAATGCATTGCAATAAATTGAACTTTCTGATTCTGAGACATTCAGAGTTGTTTTTCCACACTTTCACTTGTTTAATCTCATGATTGTTTGTTGTGTGCTCAGTAAATTGGGCTTCAAAATAAGATCATTGTTGAATAATGCAGATGAGTAATATTGAAATGTAAATACTCATAAACTTTTGATTCTTCCACCATGGAATCACAGCTTGCTTGTTCTGTCACTCTCCATAATCTGGTTTCCAGGTTTTTCAGAATCATCTGACAAAAGGAATGATTTCAGGACTCTGCCCAGTGACGGACTGGACAGTCTGGCATTTGGGCAGGTGCCAGAAGGGCCGCGGCCTCTCGTGGGCTGTTTGGACTGGCCAATCACAGGGTGGCATGTTTGTCGGGTTTGCGCGGCCCTTAAGGCCGGTTCCACATGATCTCTCGGCCCACTATCAAGCATCAATAGTGTTACATGGCTTCAAATTAGCCATTTATCTCTAACACCCTCTTCTTCCTATGTTGAGGAAACTGGTCATTTATACCAGATATGAGTCTCTATACTACAGTCATGGTGACCCTCAATATTTACATCAGTCTACATTCTTTTGTAGCCTTATTCAATCAAATGTTTAAAAAGTGCATTGTTTGAAATGAATTAATAAATTAATAAATAATTGATAAATATGCCTGTATCTTTTATTTTATTATTGGTTTACAAAAGTTATATGAAGAAATTACTTCTGGGAATTTCAAAACCGAATGCGTCTAAACGAGTACACAGTCAGAGCGTCGGACTTTGATGATGCCGCGGAGATAGAGGAAGATACAGTAATTAACCTGGTGAGCAAGAAATGTGCTACCTGCAAGAATTGTGCAATCTGTTGCTATTTCCTTCTCCAGCAGTTAAACCTCCTGTGCCTACAACAATATATGGTTAGCATATAAATTCCTACTAACACTGTCATGTACTCAAGTGGCATGCGAACAGAGTTTTTCCACTCTTAAATTCATCAAGAATCGCCTAAGGACACGATTGTCACAGGATCATTTGGAGGCCTTTATGCTGATGGCGACAGAGAAAGAGGTCCTAATGAATTTGGATGCTGATGACGTGATAGACAGGGTTGCGGAGAAGAGCAAGCTCCTTCGCACCCTGTTAACTGCACGTTAATTAAGACACGTTTGTGGAGCGGCTGCTCTGGTGATCTATTCTAGGCTATTCTTATTTTCATTTCCATATTTCATATAGCATTCATTTTTGTGCATTGATATATTCATGTTCATGGTTCAGTCTTTATGCATATTAAAGTTAGAGTTCATCACCAATGGGGCTACAAATGTGTGTGTTATTTCCGTGCATGTGAAGTTGCTGGTTAGTGAAAATGCCAGGGCCATTTTTTAATCCCAGTCCGTCACTGACTCTGCCTAGCATAATGACATACTGATACACGTTTAACAGTAAAAGGCGCACTGTTCTTAGTATGCTGACAGCAGTGAGATTACTATAGGGCGTACCATGGAATACAATCCTGGCGGCACCCCTGGACCCGTCTGTCAGTCAGTGCCTAACTTCCTTCACGTTATGCAGTCAGCATACTAAGAACTTTTCACCTTTTACTGTTAAAAGTTTATCATGTCACGACAATGTTGTCATGTCACGACCAATCATCAGCCTTCCAATGTATCCTTATGCTGAGAATTAGAGAAAGTCTGCTCTCTTTACCTCATCATATGGCTTTTACCTCTTTACCTCATCATTTGTGCGCGTATCTTTCAGTCAAGACATTACATTTTTATTCTTACCACCATTATAACCACTGAATAAAATAAAACTGTACTTTGATGAACAACCAATGTTTGGGCTAGCTATAGGGCTGGTGTATCCAAGGAGCACTGGGCAAGAAGTGCCAGCATGCCGCAGAGTATGTGCGTGTAGGGTTAGCAGATAGGGTCTTTCTGTGTTTGTTGTGGTCACGTTAGGAGGTACGGAAGAATTAAGTTTTACAACCTCTAGACAAGTTAAGAGTATTGGCCTTCCTGCTTCGTAACATATGCATGCCAATGATTACCAACAGAGTTTGCGCCACAACAGTAATTTGTTAACAGGCTTACTGTAATTGGTTGGCAATTATCAGCCAATTCGTGGGCTTTCTATATTAGGTCAGGTGGCTGTTTGGTGCCTCCCTTCTAGCCAGGAACATTATTTATCATCTCATGGATCCTGCTGGTACTTTCTTAAGTTTTATTTACACCTGACCGCTGCCACTGCAGTCTTGTGGATGGTACCAGAGTGCAACCAACCAGATTGATAATTGTGGATTCTCCACTGTGGAAACTCAAGCTATAGTGAGTCCTCTATTGTGGATCTCCTCCCTGCTGATTATTTATCATCTCATGGATCACTGCTGGTAGGTCTAACCACTAATTGTGGGGATTATTTTTAGTATATGCAGTTAAGTTTTATTTACTTTAGGTACTTGATGGCAAAAAGCTATAGTGCACTTGGGTGTGTCTTGACTTGGGTGTGTATTCACAAGTGGTGTGTAGTTTCTGGGCCCCTTCCCTTTATTGGCCCTGTTACACCTCACCTTTACATGGCCATTTAGGGGTGAACAAAAACCCACCACTGACCCCAAATCCTAATAAATAACAATAACACCTTTTAAAATGTACCCAATCAGTGGGATTTATTACATCAAGATAAACCATAACAAAGACACTACATAGACATGACACAAAGTCCAAATCAAAAGACAAGACAAAATACCAGGCTGAGAGGCAGCAAGACAGCCAGCAGTCCCCACACCAAAAGCCTCTCCAGGAACAGGATCCTCAAGCCCTTTTTAACTCCTGATCAATCAGCTGGTTTCCTGGCTAAATTCCCAATCTGGCCCCCTAATCATCCCCCAGTGTAATTGGCTCATTTACTCCCTCACTCTCCACCTCAAGCTGGTGTGTGGTGAGCGTTCTGGCGCATAATGGCTGCCGTGCATTACCCAGGTGGGTGCTACACATTGGTGGTGGTTACTAGTGAGGTCCCCCCATCCATGTGACGCGCTTTGAGTATTGAGAAAAGCGCTATATAAATGTAAGGTGCTACTTATTATTCATCAGCTTTACAAGGAGCCATGCAAAGCTACATGGACACCCCTTGTGTTCTTTTGTTATTGTACTTGTCTAAGGTAAAGTATATAAGAAAGTGATTATATCAATAGCAAATGTCATTATAGTGTTATGATTTATCACCCAGAAGAAATAATATTTTCTGATTGGCTGGTAGGGTGGCTATGAAGCGGTAAAAAAGTGAATTACCATTCCATATCAATGCTGTTTTGAATGGTAACTATATAACAACCACAGTAAACAAAGGTTTTACCTGGAAGCAGGCTTCACAACAATGGAATTAACCCTAAACAAGCTACCCCCAGTGTACACCGTGCCAACTGGAGAATAAGTGAAATGGCGGCCTTTAAGGTGTCCCAATATACAGAATTAATAGACTTGGTGGAGGAAGCTGCACTCCGCTGGGCGTCATGGAGCTCTGCCTCTGCCTTGTCCATTACATCTTTAAATTGGGACACCTCGATTTATTAACAAAACATAAGTCAGAAGAGTAGAAACACTGCAGCTTTACTGCTTGGCCCCCAGTAAGAGAACGCAGTAACAAAATGGGTGCATTCACAGCTGCTTGGCCCCCAGAAAAAAGGTGATGAAAATAACGGTAGAACAACAAGGATATCCTGTGCAGTAATCTGCTTGGCCCACACTAAAGGTGTTGAACTATGTAAGGCAAAAACATAATGGATGCCTAATCAACTTTGCATAAAGAGTCTGGGACCTGTCCCTATAAACAGTCCCTGTCCCTATACTACATTTAAAAACTGTTTACTACAGTATACGGTTCTAGGGATGCTACAAACTGCAATTATGGCATTGCATATGGTATAGGTGTGTTCACCTACCCCCAGATGGGTAAAATGCAGAGCACAAATTCCTTGTATATGCAAGTATACTTGGCTAATAAACCTGATTTACAATTACATATCTGAATATTGGTCATTGGTCATAAGTGGTCATTAGTATGGATATTATTATTAGCGGTTGGTACGGCAGGCCCATAATGGAGACATTTGGATTTAAGGGCTTCCCCCAGACATCCCAAACGTTAGCTTAATCTATCACATGGACAGGGACAATTATTTGAAGGAGGTTTGAATCAGTGGGCTGCTGATAAAGAGGGTGGTATGGTAGGGAGGGGAGTGGAATGAAGCACTGGTGCAATTTAGAGTGAATGATTTATGGGTCTTGTAATGCAAGCTCCACCATCTGTTTTTCTGTGGGACCTGCTGTGCCAGTGTGATACAAAGCCGATAACCTCAGCTATCCCATGCAGTGCTTCATCAGTATCCCACCATTGCCATTGGTGAGTTACACTGTATACACTGTATAGGCCTGATAAAGAAAAACAAGGAGGGGAGGAGAAAGAGAGGAGTGTAAGAAGGGGGAGAGGGATTCACAGAACAAAATGTCAAAGGTGGACGCTAAGCTACACTGCGTTGGAAGAAACACAACCGAACCACGAGGAGATTTAAAAACGTATAAGCTTATTAGTGAATCAGGAGGAGTTTTGGGAGGATCTTGCCAACTCCTTTAAGCTTTTAGGACATTCCTTGAGCAGAAATTGGATATTCTGTTTAGGATATAACAATCAGATCTTGATAAAAGGCATGCAAGAATGTAATCTTAAGTGAGAGGATTAAATGAAACACTTTAGATATGGCAACATCATTCAGCTTCAACACACTGACCATCAGTTTTTTTGTTCTGTTTTTTAACAAGACAAAACGTAGGGCTGCATGTCTGTATTTAGCACATTGAAATGTTCTGTATATATATATATATATATATATATATATATATATATATATATATATATATATGTATATATATATGTATATGTTTGTGTAATAAGTAACTGACAATATACGTTCTGACCATGTTTCAACATATCAAAGGGTCAGAATTGTCTGTTTGGTTCCAGTAAAAAAACTGAAACATTGGTCAAATAAATGAACAAATAAATAAGCATTGATTTCACAGTGCCTGGCACACCACATCTGTAGAGATATATGAGGGGTACTCTTCTCTCAGTGACCTTTATTGATTTTGGGGCTATAACTCTCTCTAAACATAATGATGTACGGGGTCACACCAACATTTGTTGCAATATATTGAACAAGATATAGGAATGCTGTACAGACTGTCATATTACCTATAAAAGGTTTAGGTTTTTGAACATTCTAAGTTCCACAACAATTGAAGGTTCTAAAATTCTATGTTGAATTCAATGAACCCAGATATTCTTTAGAACGTTCATTTCTCAACTTTCCCGTCGGTACTCCTTTAAGGGTTAAGAAGTCCACCCAAGCTGTTTGTTCATTTAAGGCATTCTTCTGACATGAGTTGATCCTGAAGTGTACCTGCTAGGGCCTACAGTCGTAATGTGAAATTTAAATTCTTTATGAATTTGAGAAAGAGAAATTCTACACAGAAAGAATACTAACAGACTGTATTACAGTGTGGTCTGGCAGCCTAACTGCAAAATACCACAGAATGCTACAGAGGACTGCAAGACAGCAGCCAGAACCACTGGCACAGATTCACCACAACTTCATAACATTTTCTCCACTCGCTGCAAAAAGAAAGCCTAAAACATCATTAAGCATACAGCAAAGTCCTGTAAAATATGTCATTTTAATGTACATGTAGCCCAAAATGATAGCTATTAAAAATGTATGGTCACCGCACGCTACTGCATTCTACTAAAGCACACCTTTCTACTAAAACATCTACCTTTAGTTATTTTCATCACCTTTTTTCTGGGGGCCAAGCAGCTGTGAATGCACCCAAAATGCACCCATTTTGTTACTGCGTTCTCTTACTGGGGGCCAAGCAGTAAAGCTGCAGTGTTTCTACTCTTCTGACTTATGTTTTGTTTTGACAAGGCAGAGGCAGAGCTCCATGACACCCAGCGGAGTGCAGCTTCCTCCACCAAGTCTATTAATTCTGTATATTGGGACACCTTAAAGGCCGCCATTTCACTTATTCTCCAGTTGGCACGGTGTACACTGGGGGTAGCTTGTTTAGGGTTAATTCCATTGTTGTGAAGCCTGCTTCCAGGTAAAACCTTTGTTTACTGTGGTTGTTATATAGTTACCATTCAAAACAGCGTTGATATGGAATGGTAATTCACTTTTTTGCTTTATAGCCACCCTACCAGTCAATTAGAAAAAATCACTTTCTTACATACTTTACTTGAGACAAGTACAATACAAGTACAATAACAAAAGAACACAAGGGGTGTCCATGTAGCTTTGCATGGCTCCTCGTAAAGCTGATGAATAATAAGTAGAGGTATAAGTAAATGGTAAATGGGCGTCCATGTTTTATGGTCATAAGATGGTTTACATGGTGACAATTGTTGACAACTATACACTTACAACTGATAAAACAGATATAATATCACTAAATCAGTCATTTATTACATTGGTGGGAAGTTAATGTAATAAGTTTTTCAACTTCCCACCAACGTAATAACTTCCTGCAAACATAATAATTAGTATGTTGGTGGGAAATTTGGTTATTACGTTGGCAGTAGGCAAAAGTTATTACGTTGTTGGGAAATTATTACGTTGGCAGGATTATTACATTTAAAATGTGCAGATTTTGTGCAGATTTTTATTACGTTGGTGGGTTATTACGTTAGTGGGAAGTCATTGGTGGGTGTTACAGTGGCGGAATAAGGTGAAGGAAATTACGTTTGAGGTGCTACCTATTCAGCAGCCGGACTGCTTGTGGACGTTTTTACTGGGTTGTGTGTGATCTGATGATCGATAACATTTTTTAGATGAAAGAAGCGAGAACAGGGCATATGCAGGGTGGCTGGTGTCCTTAAATCATGTCACAGTCAGAATTGTAGATCAGTAACCCATCGGTTAAATTTGCACCGTTCTCATCACGTTAAACCAGCGAATATTTTTAAGTAGTTGGGTTTTATAACTGCAACTCAAGACAGTTGGGTGTTATGGATAATTGTCTGACCACTCGCTTTAGAAACTAGGCTATATTAGGATATATAGCTCATTCTGAATGCAGCAACCTATGCCATAACGTACCTTTGAACACCGTTGCCTTCTCGTTTTTGCGCTGTCAAAAGATGCTATTAAATCCACTAGAAGCTAGGTACTAAACCAAGGAAGACACCAGGGTTAGCTAACGTATCTTCTAATTTCAACCTCTGAAATTGTTTTTTTTTTTTTACAGAAACTCAACACGGTTAACAGGTGCAACACTAGGCTACTCGCCATTTCTGCATCTTGAAATGAAACGATAGGCCTAATTTATAACTGGCGGAATAATTTGAGCAGTTCTAGAATATGACCATGGGGCAGACTACGTTACGACCATACAGGCGTCTTTTTGCGCGGATTGCAATCCTTATTGAAGCCGCCAGGGTTATGCGATAAATTATTGAGGAATAATTATTATATAATAATATATAAATATAATAAATATAATTAACAAATTATTGCCACCATCATCCAAAAGTTGATGTCAATAGACCAAAAATAGTTGGAAAGCCTACAGAAACTATAGATAATTAAAGGGGAACTTGGCAACTATTTCAACGTAATAAACCCGTTTAGAAATCATTCTGATGGTTAAATGACCTGTTCCGGTGAAAATGGTGACTTTCCCCGCTGCGCCTAGCGTCCCCAGGCGGAAAACCAACCTTGCAACATTGAGACTTACCGTCCTGGAAAGAGAAGTGAGAAACAAGAAACTCGTTTTAAAACGTGTTTCTTACCTTGTAACATCCACATAGTTCTGCCAAACTTATGCTAACCGTTTGCTAGCTTGTAAACAAATCCATGTGCTTTATCGTTACCTTTTCCCACAGTTTGAAATAGCATAATGCACAATTTCTCCAGCAGAGGGGGAAATCCTGCCAAGTTTCCCTTTAATGTGACAATCACATTATTAAAAGTAGACTTGGAGCAATGATTTAATGAGGAACTATTTTTTGTGGAGGATGCTTCAGGTAGTTCGCTGCCCCACCTGCCCATATGGATCGCACGCTCCTTGTAGAATGAATGTGGGGGCTGTAGCGCCCCCTATTGACCGAATTGTTCGAAATTTGGTGTACATCAAGAAGATGTAGTATTTATTATGTGTATCAAGTTTGAAAAGGATTGGACCACAACAAGATACGATATAGGCAATAAAATCATTATAGGCCATGTCACAAAACTGGGTTGATGTGTAACTTTCAGATGGAGAGACGAATCAAAAATCGAAAAAACACCAACCTATTCAGATTGGTCTGAAGATGATATGTACCGAATTTCGTAGGAATTGGATCAACTGTCAAGGAGGAGATAGATTAGTTTCACTTTTGAGTTTGAAAATGGGTGTGGCTGAGTTTATTGGATGCAGGAGATCTGAAGGAACAAATGGAAAGAAGAATTTGTCACAAATTCCATATGGTTCTGGAGATATAAGCAAAAATGTAAATTTGCTTATTATAGTGCCCCCCATGGAAAAAAATGGCTCATTTCTGTTTCGTGAGATCATGCATTAATTTGGGACCTATGGTAAAAATGTAGAGTCTGTGCCTATTATGGTTATGGCTGCAGTGTAGTGCTCTCTATGGACAGAATTTCATGAAATTCAGTATGCCGCCAAATAATGTTGTGTTGATTATGTGTACCAAGTTTGAATAGGATTCAACCTTTACAAGATACAATATAGGTAATAGAATTATTATAGGCCATGTCCTAAAAGTTGATTGATTGACTTTCAAATGGAGCGACGAATCAAAAATCGGAAAAAGCCAATAGGCTTTGTCTGTAGATGATATGTATGGAATTCCGTGGGAATCGGAACAACAGTCTAGGAGGAGATAAAATAGTTTCACTTTTGAGATTTTTGAAAATGGCGGGAAATTTGTCCAATGGACTAGTTGCACGAAAGGCTCTCAGTGAGCTCCTTTGTTTTCTGTGGAGCCAGGTGTGTTTGAACCTACTGCTATTCTGAATGTAGTTAGTGTCTACATGGTCCCAGTGGGGTGTGGCACCAAGTGAACCAGCATGTTATGATAAAGAAGGACGTGAAGGACGGTCGGCTAGTTCTGGCTAATTAGCTTCATTGAAATATTGTACTTTGCCACACCAAGACCTGTACGGAGTGGGTAGATGATGCCATTATAGAACAGCTGCTCCTAATTTAGTGTTCTCCTAACTTAAGATAGGAAAGGTGTATTACAGAAATGTCTTACCAAATGTCACCAAAATCCTAATTAAATGTTCATAACTTGGATGGCCCATAATAGGATGACCCATAGATGGATGAACTGCTCAACAGGAAGTTTGGGCACAAAGCGGGAAAAATAAAAGGAGTAAAGGACTTGTATCCTATACATCCAGAAAGAATTATTTGATGTCAACTGTTGTTGGCTATTTACTTGCCTGCTATAACTGTCCACTGTGTCCAGTCCAAATTGGGAGTGTTTTCGTTATCAAAAGTCTGGCGGATGGTGAAACAAGGCATCCCTAGGTTTCTTAATCAGTCATGAGTGTCAGACATACTTAAGCAGTTCACACCCTCCAGACCTCTCAGGTCTCAGGAGAAAAACCTGTTAGTAAAACCTGCTGTTAGAACTAAACATGGTGAAGCAGCTTTTAGCTGCTATGCGGCTCAGCTCTGGAACCAACTTTCGGATGATATTAAAAAGGCCCCAACTGTAGCCAGATGCTTTCTGCTAACTGCACTGAGTTATAAATTCTGAATCTGTCTTGAAATGTATTCTACCTTGTGTCTTTTATTTTGTCAGACATACTTAAGCAGTTCACACCCTCCAGACCTCTCAGGTCTCAGGAGAAAAACCTGTTAGTAAAACCTGCTGTTTGAGAACTTTAAACATGGCAGTTCACACCCTCAGAAGCTCAGGTCTCAGGAGAAAAAACCTTTAGCCTGCTGTTATAAACATGGTGAAGCAGCTTTTAGCTGCTATCTTGGCTCTCTGGAACCAACTTTCGGATGATATTAAAAAGGCCCCAACTGTAGCCAGATGCTTTCTGCTAACTGCACTGAGTTATAAATTCTGAATCTGTCTTGAAATGTATTCTACCTTGTGTCTTTTATTTTGTCTTTTTAATCATTCTCTATTTTTAAATGATTTTACATTGTGCGTTTTATGATTTTTTTTAAAAAATATTATTACTATGATCTTTACCTTTTAAACTATTCTTTCACTATTGCCCTTTTATGCTTTTATTTGTTATTACTGTTTGCTTTTGTTTATGTAAAGCACATTGAATGACCTCTGTGTATGAAATGTGTAAATAAACTTGACTTGACTTGACATGGCTGTGTTTTGGTCGTAACATCATTTAAACCATTTCCGTTTGCTCAAATGTGCTCAGATGTGTAAGATAAGAATAAACTTTGTGCTGGGATAATAATCCATTTTCCGCCGTGCGCCAGGTGGCAAAAATAGGGCCCATTGTGTAGCATTATCAGGCTAAACCCTACTTCGGAAGACATCTTTATGCTGTCCAATCCATGTGAGTCTGAGTATCGCTCTCATACTTTCCAGACACAACACCTTGGCATCATGACTCGACAACCTTGTCCTAGAGCTTTACATGTATACCACCACACAACAAATTGTATCATCAATCACAACAATTGTATTGTGAAACTGATTGTTGCTGTCCCCTGTATCAGGAAGATCAGCCTTTGAACAAAACTAAAGGTAACTTTAGCCTTTAAAGGGCTGTATAAAGTTGTCCAAATGAATAGGTAGTAATTAGCGTTGTTGTTATAAAGATATTGCATGTAGATGTGCACTATATATAGGCTACTTTTTAGGTGACCAATGCACGAACGAAACGGGAAACGGACAAATGGTATCAAGGCTTTAAATGTTTCCGTGTGTGCACGGGGGCGTCTGTAGATCAGTGTGCATAGCCTTCATTCCTGCAGGCGCCCCTGTGGCCATGCATGCGCCCTTAAAATAGCATCTGAATTTGCGCCACTGACTTTAGACCAGGATTTTCCTGGTCTGTGGCGGAATTGTTTTCTGAAATGGCAAAATATCAACAGGGAAAGTTTGCGCTGGAACACGCTGCCTCTTTTTGCTGAACCACCCCCATGGGCACAATTGCATTCCCTAATTTACCGACGTGTGCCTGTGGAGGGAAAATTCCAAAATGCGCTGAATGCAAAATAGGAAAGACAAAAGCACCAGTATACAAAGTCAACTGCGCTTGAGTGATAGGGCCCTCAATGTCCTGATGAATTGCACTGGAATTGATGTCATGAAAGTACCTCTGTTGTAAGCTTGACCACAGTTTAGATTTAGAGGTATCAGAAGTGTTACAGGTGGAGATTTTTTGTCTTGGATAGATGAGATTATGCATCACCAGTGATCATTTCAAGAACCTGTCATGTTTCAAGCTAGCGTTTGCATTTCCTCAATGCCCGCACAAGGAGTTGTTGCACTTGATCTTGCCAACTACCTCTTTCCCCATATTAATTTCCATTTGCTGACACTAAGTAATTCCATCATTTCAGGATGCTAACAGATAGAATACACAAAGCAGTTTTACAGTCTTTCTGCATGATTGGTACATTGCATATCTGACAATATGACATTGTTAATTTTTATTTATTTATTTATTGTTATTTACATTTATTTAATTGTCCGCAGAAGAAAATGCACAAATAGAAGACATACTAGGCTATCTGTACACACACATACACACACACACACACACACACACACACACACACACACACACACACACACACACACACACAAACACACACAGCCCCTCCCCTCCGTGTACACCACGTCTATCTCCATGAAAACAAGATCATCCCTGGAAGCGTGGAAGCTTGGCCTATTTGGTGCAGAGAAGACGGCTGGTGAAATTCACAAGTTTATGAAAGGTTGGTTTCAACCAAAAGGGGGGGGGGGGGCATCTGCACTCAGTTGGATAGACCTAACCAATCAGAGCAACGCAATAGCTGTAGGAAGAACACACAAACCATCCTTCTTCTCCACAAATGCCATAACATTGTTTTCTGGTCTTTTTTAAAAGTAATCGTGTAAAATCTAATTAGGTTTAAGACAACGAAATAGCCTACCTAGCAGGGGCTATTCAGAAAACCTGATATGGATATTTCCCCTCCCACGTTTTTAGCTGGGAAGGGTGTCGCAAACCTCTCGAGCAAACAGGTGGCCAATCAAATTTCAAACAAACGAGGGAACAACATATCACATGCAAACACGCCGTTTTTCCTTGATGAAAGGGAAACCGGAGTTTTCCCACATAAGCTATCAACTTTGGCCAAAGTTTTCAGAACATCGTTTTAGTGGTAAAACCTCATGGAAATAATATGCATTTTTCTTTATGGGGTCTTAGAAGCCATCTGTCTAGCTTCTAGCCACAGTGTTTTTGTTCCAAACAAGATCAACCAAAGCTGCTTAGATGACGTAGACCAGGGGTGTCAAACTCATATCAGGCAGTGGGCCGGACTTGTTGGAATGAGACCTCACAGGGGCCGTCATTGTCGTGGTCATCATCTCTCTGCATGGATATAGGAGTGTTGATAGATGATATTCTTCTTTACTATACCCACTTATGAGCAAACTATAAGTCATGTACTGCTGTCATATACCGCTCTTTTCCTCTTAAAATACCCTACTTCCATGTCAGTTTTTGCAGCTACTTCCTTCATGAGGATAGTTTAATCAATTTATCATATCATAGAGATATTGCTTATTACGCAACTGGATGTGAATATTTATATAATATATATTATATATATAATTTTCTCTGAGGGGCCGCATGAATCCTGCTGGCGGGCCTGATCTGGCCCCCGGGCCTTATGTTTGACCCCCCTGACGTAGACGATCTGTTGCTCACCTGTCCATCATCGTAACCAAACTTCCCGACCAAAACTTCTAATCTGTGGGAAACCCTGCTGCATCTTATTGTTATATCGTCGAGCTGGTTTTGTTTCAGAGTTGAATCTCTGGCTGGTGAAGTTTTAGTTTAGTTTCAGTTTTAGTGCCATACACATTATAGGCTACTCATTTTAAGGTACCTTATGTTAGCAAAGATTTTTCCAGACAATAACAAAATCATCATAGCTTAAGAAAATTTGAAGCATGCTGTTTCACAGTTTCACATGCGAAAGCTTTTTAAATAATATTTTGCTCATCTTTTTATCATTAATGTATTGTAGCCGTTCTGCCTGCAGTCAGAGAAAAAGTACATTGTCAGCTTTAGGGAGCTTGCAGCTGGATGCACTGCTAGATATACAAGGGCGAGCAGAATGCCTGTTGCACAAAGTATAGGCCATATGCCGGGAAGAGCAATTGTATTCTCCGAATATTCTAAAATAAAGGAAGATTGCATTACCTATCATCTTTAGCTGGCACAGCTGGGGCTCCTAAAAATAGAGAAAGCTGTTGCAGCTCACAGGGCAGAAGCATAAGTTACAGACCCCTTGTTACAATTCAAGAACAATTCTGACATCAAATACATCCTCATCAGCACAAAACTGTGTTTGGGAAAGCAGTTGAAGTAGAATGCCATTGGATTTATACACCAAAGACTAAATGTAGTGTAATGGTTTAGTCAGTTACTAATTTTCTTACTTGAAGCATGTCAAAAAATCATTGTACAGAATTATCAGACAAGGTACATTTTTTAAAAAAATGACTATAATCTCATGGAGTCTACATATCTAGAAACACAAATAGGCCAATCTCACTGTCTGCTATTGATATCACATACATACCCTGGCATGGTGCTAAAGTGACATTTCACGGCTTAAACAATTGCATTATGCTGAAAGTAATATAAAAGCATATAAAAGGTAAACCATCAACCTGTCTGCCGGTATTGTTGTGCAAGTATACCAAGACATTTAGCTTGGTTGCCCTAGCACTTATAATTGAAATGATTGAAATTCATGGCGGCATTTTAATGGCAGCTCGAAGGCCAAAGATTAAATATAATAAACGTGTCTTGACATTCATTTTCATTTTCTCTTGGACTTTTATTTTTGGATCATCATTATTTGAGCATTTAAGATTACGGGGCCATCAGCAAGAAGACAGACTAAGTAGGTGATGGTTTTAATTGTGCTTCTATTTTGTATGCTTGGTGAGACCTCATAATTTTAGTCAAGAGGCAGACTGTAGTTTCAGTGCGGCTTAGCAAGTGGCAAGGAAACAGGTTAATCCAGACCTAAGGGCTCCAGAGATGAATAGCTTTAATCAGAGAGGTCCCACTGCATGCTGTAGACAGGACTAATTAATAATAGACTGCATATCATGGTCTCAGTTTCCAAGAGGCGAAACTCCTGCCAGATGCTCAGGATTTAGGGTTGCCCACTCTGGACACAGCGCAGTTGTGGCAAAGGGTCAACACGAGAGTGTGCATCACGAGAGAACCTGCAGTGAAACCTTGCCTGTTTTCTAAGCCAATTTATATGCCAACCTGTGTTTCTCAGAGGATTGTTTTTACGCTCCGATCTGTTCTCTGGGATGTGATGGGAATGCTCTGCCAAGTTAGCTGGCTAGGTGTGCCAACAGTTAGTCAAGGTTGTCTGGGCACATCAATAGTCAAGCATAGATTTCAGTAGAGGGCGGCCCATAAATGGCAGTGAAGGCTTCAGAAGTCCATTACCACAGCGGTCCCCAACCACCGGCCGCGGCCCGGTACCGGTCCGCGGGACATTCCTAACCGGGCCGTAGTCTATGACATGAGTTTTTTTTTTAAAAAACTAGATGTACCGCATATCGGTACAAAATATGACCGCCGCTCAGTCCTGTACATCCGTTCCGCGAAAATAAATCACACTAATCAATTTGTCTCCATCTTTTACTCTATCCCCCACTCTTGAAACTTTGTGTATGCTTGTTTGGCATGCCTGTGTGTGTGTGTGTGCGGCTGCACAGAAAGTAGCCTACTGGCGCTGAAAAGGTGAATAGATTGTAGAATAGCCAAAGAAGTTGTAGCATTGTTATAAAAACTTTAAAATCTCTAAACAATCACAAGTAGGGCAGTTCATCACAGTTCATCCATTGCAACTGGATTGATGAAAGGTCACTTGCACCTGTAGGCTACATTGTATTTGGGAAAAGCAAAAGGTATCAGCATAATGTTATATTTTTATTTATATATTTATTTATTTATTAATAAACAAAAACATCTCTGTCAGTTCCATGCCGTTTTTAACAGCTATCAAAAACAAAGGTCATTTTTGGATGGATGGATTTTTTGTGAATGTTTCTTCTTCTGCATAAGATTTTAGTCATCTTTAGTTCATGTGATACTTTATTGTCAATGCACAAATTAAGTAACAGTAGTATGAAATGAAATGCTGTTTTACATCTAACCAGTGGTGCAAATAACTGACATGTCCAAATGGGCCTTGATGAAATCGTCGCTAGACTGTTCATACACATTTTAACGGGCCAAAGTTGAAGAGCTGTTGTCCGTTGTTGTTAAAGGCAAATGTAGGCTGATTCATGTTCCCTTGCATTGTGTAACTGAGGTCCATGGCTTGTCTGGCTTTCACCAGACCAAGCTCAATCTTTTAAGAAATCAAAAAATAAATAGCGGGCAGATCAGGCTGGGTTCACCCAGCCTAGTCCATGGGCGCCCGATATTGTTTAATTTTCCGATTGAGATATCCACGCTCTGGCTATTCTAAATGCAAAAATGCATCAGGGAGTTATGACAAAACTGTAACTAACAAACTAGATCCTAATAGAAAGCTGTTAGCTTCCCTAAGCTACAGTAGGCCTATAAGGTAGGCCTATTTACAACATAAATTGTCAATAGGCTATGCTGGCGACACAAATAAAATCTCCTTTGGAAGTCCTTCGGACTTAAACTGCCATATTGTGCGAAAAGTTGTAAAACAATTCACGCAGCTCCATGAGTCAAGGAAAGCGCAAATGAAGTAGCCACTTCTAAATGGGACCCACTACACAGTAGCTTAAGGTGTGTTGCTAAAGCAGCCATAATGAAATGAAGGTGTCATTGTTTGGATACTTCACACACACGTGCTTTTTAATCTCACAGACTACAACTACCAAGCTGGAATCAAAACACATCTATTCCCCTCTCACACCCTGCACGCACGCAAATAAACAGGCGTCTCAGTCTCACACATGTATAGGCAAAACTGTATCAGACTGGTGTAACGCTGGTAAATCTTCCATTGCACAGAATGATTTTTGTAGCACGTGCAACAAATGACAGTCGAAAGATACAATTACAGTGCTGCTATCAATTTGCTTGGTATAACCGCATTTATAGTTTTCTACAAATGCAATCAAATTGGCCTCCATCACTAAACCAACGCTAAAGGTAATATTGTACCTAGGTCCTTATTGATATTATAAGATTAACGTACCTGCAGTAAAAACCAAGCATGTCCGATAAACATTCTCAGATTTATTTCGGCTTCAAGAAGAAATGGGAATTACATGTCAACATCGTCCTATCCTTATTAGACGTTCTCTGCGGTAAACTACAGTCCTTGTAGGAAGTGTCCATTGTTTTTCCAACCCACTTTTAAAATTACATCTCACTGCAACGATGCGCCATCTAGTGGACAAACGACTACTTATCGCCAATACTGGAAATGCAGCCATGATGATGAATATTTGGCTTTCTTTTAATCCTACCGAATTTATAATTATGTTTCGGCCGTTCTAATACCGATAGTATGTGCGTGCCTGTGTGTGTGTGCATGTGTATATGTGTGCACCGCCATCTACAGGCCAATGAGTGTACAGTCACTAAATGTACACATAACCTAAAATTTTTTAGACCCCCCCATGGATGAAATTCTTAGACACTTGGCATACACCCAGAGAATGCCAGGTCAATCATACATATACAATTTGGTGCAGTTCTGAACATCTTAACTGAAGATAGGGGCGATTAAAGCAGAATGATATTGCATTTTCATTTTTTACCGGGGGGGTGCAAATCACAAATGAGTGATTATGGGCCAGGTTGATGTGGGCTCTTGAGACCAACATACCATAAAAGATTCTTCATCCTCAGTGCCACGGTTCAGGTAGTTATTTAGGAAAAACTGCTTTTTTGCGGTTCGGGGGGCCCAGCACGGGGGGGAGTGGCCCCCGGGGACGAAACAAAATTTTTCTGCAAAAGTCTAGTAGGGCTACATACCCACCAAATTTCATGTGCACCGGTGTTTTGGTGTCCCAGGTATCGTTGACCAAAAATTCAGGAAGTAGATGACGAAAAAAAAAAAAAAAAACAACTTTGACAATCATTATATGACCACTTCGCTAGCTTTGCTAGCGGCGGTCATAAAAATGCATGGAAACTAAACTCAATTTAATTCGCAATAATGTCACGTTTTTACATGGCATAGGCCTATATGCAGTTGTTTGATTGCACGCATGTTTGCATTTTGCAAGGTCTATTTTCTTACGTCTGTCTGTCCCGCCTTCAACACTTTACATATTGCCTTCAGGTCTGTGCAGCCTCAAGTCAGCTCACTTCACTTGATCAGTTCTTGGCGAACGGTAGTGTCACACGAAGTTAGCTAAACTGCTAGAATGAGCAACAAAAAACAAGCATCTTTAGCATGTCACTGGCCAGAGTATTTGAGTTGCGAGAGCCGCTGCAGAGATTTCTTACAGAAAGAAAGTCACCGTTAGCTGCACATTTTAGTGATGAGGACTGGGTGTCAAAACTCGCTTACCTGTGTGACATATTCGGGTTGCTTAATGACCTCAACCTGTCACTCCAGGGGAGAATGACGACTGTCTTTAAACTGGCAGATAAAGTCGCTGCATTTAAAGCCAAGCTTGATTTGTGGGGATGACGAGTGGACCAGATATGTTCCAACAGTATTGGGGGTTTTGGGAGAGACTGAGGCAGGGCCCTTTCTCTCGAAGCTGGTGCGCGATCACCTTGTTGCGCTTTCAAATGAGTTTGAGCGTTACTTCCCATCTCCAAAGATCCACGGCAAACCAATGAGTGGGTCCGCAACCCATTTGTCAATATCTCGAATAGTCCTAACTTGTCAGCGCAGGAGGAAGAGCAGTTGATCGAAATTGCAAATGATGGTCTTAAGAGTGTGTATGAGGAAACCTCTCTGGCGGGTTTTTGGATCAAAACCAAAGCAGAATATCCCGAGATAGCCGTAAAAGCGCTGAAAACGTTGCTACCATTTCCCACCACGTATATGCGAGGCCAGGTTTTCGACAGTGACTGCAACTAAGACCAAATTGCGCAATCGACTGGACATTTCAAACACACTGAGGGTGTCACTGTCTTCCATCACCCCCAGATGGAACCTTGTTGTTGCAGGGAAACAAGCACAGGGCTCCCACTGATTATATTCGTAATGCACGTTTAGTTGCCATGTTTTGTTCCCATATTTTGTTAAGCATGTTCACACTTGATAGATGTAGCTTCAAGTTGTTCAATATTCATAGTTAATATTGTTCAATTTTCACTTTCACCCGCCGGTCTGTGAAAAAAAAAATGGGAATCAAACCAGTCCATGATACATGAAAAGGTTGGGGACCCCTGCATTACCACACACATACTATACTGACTGTACTTTCAAACACTGTCCACTAACAATCTATGTAATAGGGGACTACTTATACGGAGGACGGATACGGCACTATACTCTCTCTCTCTCTCTCACACACACACACACACACACACACCTATAACCTTGTTTGCTATTTTTGCTGTTTACCCATCTTTTCTTGATAAATGACAGGATATGCAGGGTTGAAATGATCACCTCTGACCATGTCGTAGTCAAGCAAAAGTGTATGACACATTTTCCATATCAAAATCCATGCCAAGTGGACATCCTTTGAAATGAGGGTGAGTAGACAGTATCAGGTCACTTCTGCACTGTGCTCTAACAAGTCTACAAATATAGAAACCAGAAAATCTTCATCTTCATCCCAGAAGATGAACCCCCTCCTATGCCTCTTGACATTTGAAAAGCCACTTTGGTTTACTGCATGAACTTCGTTCCCATTTGTTTGACACTAGATCAGAATGTAACTTTTTATCTCACCGCAATACATACAGTAGTACTTGCTAGTCAGTGGTACATTGTATGTTATGAATAATCATATACTACAAAGGCAGCGGTGTAATGTCTGATAGGCTGGATCACAGCTTTGCTTTCTTCTTTCTGTCCACAACAACGATTCAGTCTTTCTTTATACCCATACTGTGGCTTCCACATTGGAAGCAGTCAAAATAGTCAAATTTGAATTTTATTGTGCTAATACTGAATCAGTTGCTTTGATGTTGTTTTTCTTCATGTGTGCACCAGTGTTTTTGTTGTTGTTGTTGTTGAAGTACCAATGTTCTTGAAATGAAATAGCAATAGTGTGAAGCACTATTAGACAGCATCTAGATTGTCACAGCATCTAGGTTCTGTCTGAACCTGAACAAAAGCCCAAACCTGTGCACATGCCCTCGAGAATGACATACTATTCATATCTCAATGTATGCCGATGACTCTATATATTTAGCAGCAGCAACAGTAGATGATTTAAATGCAAATTTAGCCAGTGAGATGACTAAGGTGGTAGACTGGATCAGTAACAATAAACTGATTTTGAATGTGTCTAAAACAAACTGTAGTAATTGGTACAAATCATTCTTTAAGTTCAAAACCAAAGCTTAGTCTCACAATAAATAAAACAGTCATAAAGCAACTAGAAGAAGTAAAACTTTTGGGAGTCATCATTGACAATACATTATCATGGGATAAACATATACAAAAGGTTGTGACTAATTAAAGGATGTGCTAAATATTTAAAGGAATTATCAGGAGTAAAATGCACTTTAGATCAATTTACAGATGATTGGGAGTACATACGTTGAGTTGACATCAAAATCATGTCATTCGGATGTGTTTTGAGAAAGTTCGATTTTACCGTTTTTAGTCAAAACTCATTAGCCTGGAAGTGACCCGGGCATGTCATTTCGCCGCTACAAAACGCTATTTTTATACCTCTTCCACAGTTCCAAACAACATTACACTTACGTGGTAGTGAGTAGAGGGTCCCTAAAGCCAAACCGAAGTATCCCGAGGTCTTTATGTGGTCGGATAGAGAGTCTAGAATGAATTTCATCAAGCCAGTATCTTTCCGGAAATGTTGCTGCTGCAGCTGCCATCTTTAGGGGAAAGTCCGTAGGAGTCGATTGCCGAGTGTGGAGTAACACACTCTGGAAATTCACAATAAAAAAAAAAAAAAAAACATAGTCCAGTATTTCTTTCGAAATTGAAATGAAGTTGTATGCAACAGCAAACCCTAGCTTACTAACAGGTTGGAATTTTGAAATGTCACGTGACTTGATGTCTCGTGTGAGGTAGCCTCCTGTTGACGGAAGCAGAGAAGAGCAGGAAAGAAAAAACGTAGCAGGATGGCAGACATCACGTCACGTGACATTTCAAAATTCCAAACTGTTAGTTGTTACTTACTGTAGGCTATGTGATAATGGGCTGCTTCTCTGCATTTCATTTCATAAAACTTGATGATGATGATCGTTCGTTTGTTATACATCACAAACTCACCTTTTCCGACAACGTTGAGTCGTCTCATATGACAATCGCGACAATCTCATTCTAGGGCCGCTTATGCAGGCTCATCTCATGTGCCGGTCCCGTGCAGCGCTGCAGCCACGTAAACAGTTTGCCCTTCCCCTACTGACTTTCACTTTCGGTGCCCGAATGGAAGTGAATGAGGCTTTTTAATCTTTTTTTTTTATCTTTTTTTTTTTTTTTTCTTTTTTTTTATCTAGGCCTACGTGAAATTCTGCATCCATTGTACGATTTTATTTATTTATTTTCCCCATTGGAAGGGCAACATGAGTCAAGAAGGGCATGTGGGCAGTTGCCCGGGCAACCTGAGCAACCCCCCTGTGCACGTCCCTGCAACAAGGCATGCAGTTGGAGGTTGTTTCACCTTACCAAGATCTAAGTCAATGATTCAATGTACAGTTATATATAGAGCAATGCAACAGCGGAACTCACTCCCTTATCCTATTACTCAATTAAATATTCATAGCTTTAAAAAACAACTTAAAGTAATTATCTAAATGTTACCTTTAATTGATGCTGCTGTTATGTCTGTTTGTGTTTTTTGTCCTTTTTTTGTATCTGTCTAGTGATGTTAACCATGTTTTATGTCAAATGTAATGTGTGTCCTCTTATTTTATGTATCCATGTAATGTGTGTCATGTCCGTTGTCATCTGTGTATTTCAATATTATTTGTCACATTGATGATAGACCCCAGGAAGAATAGGCCTAGCTGCTGCTTTGCTAAAGCTGGGGATCTAAATAAAAACAAACAAACAAACATACTGTTCTCTCAAAGCTCATAAGAAAGAAGTTCAGCTGTCTGCATTGTTGACTAAAGAAGCCAGTGCCAGTATGAGTTTTACATGAAGCGCATGATAACAGGGGCATGGCATTGTAGTAAAAGAGCATTACATCATCAATTGAGGCAGTGCCTCCACCCAAATGCATATATGCAGATATTTGTACAGGGTTGCAGATATTTGTGTTTCTGCTTCACTTAAGTGGATGCTGTTTTCCCTTCTCATGATGTGAAGTGCAAAATGTGGGTGAAATCAGTGAATTCTGAAGCAGAAACCAAAAATGGTATGTTGTACACTTGGTGAAAGTGACGGTGAACCAGTGGATCTACACACAAGGTCTCTGCTGATGTTGTTTGGGGGTCGGGTCGGTCGGTCGATGATGACACGAAAACTCATTTAAGCAAGGCGCTTTATCATTGTTGTACTTCTTCATTGTTGTTGATAATGAACAGAGCTATGACAAAGGGAGCATTTGGATTTCACCCTGAGAAGGAGCTCCTGTGGGAGAGGTTAGACCTCCTTCAAAACCACTCAGAAGGTTAATTACCTCCCTTGCTCTTTACAATGCAGGAAGCGATCAGTTGGATTTCCAATGTGTACCTTATCTCAGACCCTCTGGACGGTTGGGTGGAGGCAGTGGCCTCAACATTGAATTCAGATGTTACAAAAACCCATGTTGATGTATCGGTCAGATAATGCAAGGTGGTTTTTAATTGGTCCAGAAATGATTTTGTTGGTTTGTGTTCTGAGGTTAAATGCCAGATGTGGCTGCACACAAAAGACTGATGTGATGGGAGGATGAGTAAATGTGCCTAGGTGATTTATCACCGTGTGGAAAAATGCTGTCAGGAGAGGTGCAAAAGAGGAGAACATTTTCTATGAGCGAGTAATCCACTCTGAGGTTTTTACATTGGCAGGGCCTGTGTGGCTGCTGGTTTGACTGTGTAAGAGTGCAGATCCGAATGCAACACGAGGGAATAATAATAATAATAATAATAATAAAACATTACTCATCTGAAAATATATTTGCTTCCTTCGGAGCTTTATTGAACTGCAACTCATTTCAGATATCTGTGGACCCTGGGCAGCTTTTCTGTGTCATCACACACACACACACACACACACACACACACACACACATACTTACATATTCACAAAAAAAACAGTACTGTACAAAGTACAAATATGCCACAATCTTTAGAAGTATTCAATATATTCGGTGAGTTAAACAAAGCACTTTACCTTTTCAAATCCATGAACATCTTTACAGAGTGCAGTAGCCTACACAAAGACACTGAACATGGAACATAAGACAAGCTAGAACACAAAACTACACATAGCTGTATGTAGTCTATCCAAGACCTCTGTCCAGATGAATCTTCACAGACTCTTTACATACAACCCTGTTTCCAAAAAAACTGGGATGTTGAGTAAAATGCAAATAAAAACAGAAAGCTATGATTTTCAAATCATGTAAATCATACATTCAATTTCAAATAGTGCAACAAAAACATCAATTGTTGAAACAGAGAAAATGTATTGTTTTTGGAAAATATATGTCTATTTTGAAATCGATGCCAGTTTTGAGAATGAAAATGTTCATTCTTGCCCAATATATGGTTGCAGCTGCTTAACAGTGTAGGGTCTTCATAATTGTGTTTTTCATTCCTTGATGTACCCAGTGTGGCAGGTCTGGACTGCAGGCAGGCCATTTTAGCAACTGGACTCTTCTATGTAGCCATGTTGTTGTAATCTGTGCAGAATGCAGTTTGGCATTGCTTTCCTGAAATATTTAGGTCTTCCCTGAAAAATATGCTGATGGATGACAGCATATGTTGCTCAAAACCTGTACATATCATTCACCATTAATTGTACCTTTCCAAATGTGCAAGCTGCCCATATCATTGGCACTAATGCACCCCCATCCCATCTTTTTTTTCCCCCCAGCTTTTGAACTGCGCACCAATAACAAGTTGGATGGTCCCTCTCCTCTTTAGCCTGGAGGATGCAGAGTCCATGTCATGATTTACAAAAAGAATTTGGAAATCCAATAAAAAATTTGATCCAAGAACTGGCCTGTCCACAGGACAGTTTTTCACTTCGCCTCGGCCTATCTTACATGAACTTGGGCCCAGAGAAGATGCTGGCATTTCTGTATCATATATCTGTATCAAAATAGGCCAAATATGGTCTATTTTATGCATGGTAGTTTTAACCAACATTGGTGGATGAAGCGTTAAACTGTGTTCATAGACAATGGTTATCGGATGTTCTCCTGAGCCCCTTTACAGAAACAGTTCTGATTTTAATGCAGTGCCACCTGAGGTCCTGAAGATTATGGCCATCTAATATTGTTTTTCAGTCATGTCCTTTGTTTACAAAGATTTTTCTGGAATCTCTGAATATTTTAATGATATTATGTACTATAGATGATTAAATCCCCAAATTCTCTGCAATTTCACATTGAGGGGCATTACTCTTATATTGTTGCATTATTCACAGGTTTTCATAACTGTTTCTCTGCGATGCTCTTTTTATAGGCAATCATGCTGCCAGTGAAATGTTCCTCCTTTCGTAGCTTTCTCCAACATTACAGAACTTTTCCAGCCTTTTGTTGTCCCTGTCCCAACTTTTTTGAGACATGTTGCTGGCATGGAATTCAAAAAGACCATTTATTTTACATGAAATAGTCAAACTTGTCAGTTTCAACATGTCATATATTATCCTTTATGTATCTTAATAAAGGTTTTACAAGATTTGCAGATCACATTTTATTTACATTTTGTACAGCATCCCATTTTTTTGGAAACAGGGCTGAAGATCCTTTTATGAAACAAAATCATCATGTTACTTCAGCACATTACAACAAGCAGAGCATGCACTTGTGTCATCAAGGATTGCACAAAATATATAAAGTTGTTTCTGCTGTAGATTTCTACAAAAAGAAATTCATCAAACACTTAGAGTAGAACACTGTTGCTGTCCATTTAAAATATAAATCAGTTGCATATGTCTTGATGTGTATTTCAGTATTCTTTTTAAATTATTCTACAAATGAATACTATCATTCTGGACCTGGCTGTTTCATTGAAAAGGCTGTCTCTTTTCTCATACATTAACATGTATAAACCTTCACATGTGTAAAATAGTTGAAATTGCTAAATGAGTTTTGTTTGAGGTAGTTTACTTTTGATCTTTTCTAAATCAAACAATATGGGGATTATATATGGATTTCAAAATCCATGGGTAGTACATTCGAATTGCTGTTGTGTGTGACAGGTTTTATTTTAGTCTATACATGGAAGTAAACAGTGTTTTGTGATCTATTAGTGGGTCTAAAATATACTTTGCTCTTAAAACATCTGTGTGCAATGATAGCGCTTATTTTTAAACTCCACTAGACTTCTAGAGACCCTCTCCCTTCCAAAAACAACAAACAGCATCATTAAAAGAGAAAAAAGGGTGATATTTACATATACAACATATTTGCAATGGCCACTCTTATCACAGATATTCAAAACAAACATATTTCTTATCACGCATTTGAAACATAGTCATACATTATGTTTGCATGGTATCAGCCATTTGCAGTTTACAGTAGAAAATAAATAATATTGATTGAACACAATTATATTTTCTGAAATAATATGTGCTGCAAAAAGCATTGTTGGGATGGTATATCCCCAACTGTTGTTTGAAATATACATGACTGTGATTGTTTATACACTTTTGACCTGCAGAAACAGGTCTAAACAGAGTAATCTGTGCTTGCAATTAAGTAGAAATCAGATCTGAGCATAACACAATTATTTTCTCTGTAGGACAAGATATTTCAAATAGAAATGACATACAAGTGTATAAGAGAGTTCCCTCAGGAGGCAGTGTGTGTGTGTGTGTGTGTGTGTGTGAGAGAGAGAGAGAGAGAGGGGTGGGTGGACACCTGCATGTGTGTATACATGCTTGTTTAGAGTAAGTATGGGAAACGACATGAATCTGGTTGTCCAAGAGCAGGGTTGCTGATAACTGGCATAAGACAAAATGGCATTTGGCATCTTATGCACTTCTCATCATAATCAGAATAAGTAACATAAGAACAAATATTTACAAAATTTACATTGGATGGGGGCGGGCGGACATACATTGAGTGCTACACTAAATACAAATGACCAGTGGTGATCCTAATTGTCAGATTGAGGGGGAGATGGTCATCAGTTGCTTTCTGTGGGAATACTGATTCAGAGTGCCAGTCTTTGGTGTGTTTACTGTAGTTTGGAGACTGGGGTCTATAGAGTTAGTGAGGTTGGAAATGGGGGCAGACAGGAATGTAGTGATTATTAGCTCTTAAGCACTTGACACTCACAGCACTGTCTTCTAGCTATTTGCAAAACACAAAGTCCTTTGATGTCAACATGGCTGCACTCTGTAACTCACTGACTGAAAATATCTGAGACTTTTCTCATCGGAGGGCTACCAGCCACTCTCCTGAGATATGGTCAGGCAGGGCCAGGCCATCACTTGATCTCCTCAGCCAGCTTAACACGTTGGGCCTCCTTAGCAATCTCAGTGGTTAATCAATGAAAAGGCATTTGATAAATTAACAACAAATGGCTGCTGTGGAAAGCATTGATGATGTTAGCGTAACAGTACCTTTAGTAGAGCTCCATTAAGCATGCTGACTAGATGGAATTTTATTAATTTACTTGTTTCTCCCCATCAGCAGTAAGAAAGGGTAAAACAAGGTGATGCATCACTTCTTAACCGATATCTTTTAAAATATAGCAGCTGACAGTATTAACAGTGGCAAATGTCATTTGTTTGAGAATAATGACATACTGGCTTACAATATCTCTCCTGTTTTACTGCATACTGTTTGGCTGTTGTGAGTCAGGGCATCATCAGAAAGAATGTTATGGAGACTATAGCGCTGATAATTTAGAACACTGGGAGCATGCAGGACAGAAAAACTGGTTATAATATACAGTTGTGAAAACAATAGAACAAGGCAAACACTGAGCTGAGGTCAACTTAAAAACAAACAAAGTAAATGCTAAAGTAAAAAAAGTAGCTGGTGGAGCCCAGACAAAGCATTTGATCATGACTGACACAATGTCTTTCTGAATTAAAGTATGGAAGGGATTGGTTCCTCCATAACTATAATTAGTATGGTAATAATTAATTGTTCATAATTGTAGCTCTGTGAATGCATCAAGCATTGAGGGTGGGTTATCTATTAAAAAAAAAAAAAATAGATGGAATATGTTTAACATGTTTTTCCTGTTTCGTTGTGAGCTTGTGCGACTAGTGCATTCTAAAATTGGCTCAGTTATACAAACTTAATAGCAATCAGGAATCCTCACAAACATTAGACAAATTGTTGTTGCTGCCTGTTGCTGTTGTTGTTGTTGTTGGATTCATTTCAAACGGAATATGATCAGGCATAGACAACTTGAAAGAGTTCCATTATTCGGAAACAATCACTATTTTGTCCTCTAAAACCTTTTCCCCTCCAACACAATGCCCACAACTCTGCAATTCATCTTCCCCCTATGTTTTCAGATAGAAATGTGATTGCGTTTTAAAAATGTCCTACTGTTTTCAGAAATATGTCGGTATATGGAGTCACAATAATAAGAGTACACAAATATTTTCCTTTAAAGCATTGAGAGAGGAGAGTCACATGAATGTGTGCCCAACCGTGCACATATCAACAGCGCTATTACCAAACATTCATGTCCAGTCTGTCCTTAGACATGTGCAAACTGCAAAAAACACCATTACACAACAGGATGATCCAAATACAGCCATTTCTCTGTTCCAAGTGTCCTGTTTTCTGCAAACGTGGACAAAAGTGGAGCCGTTTCTGGCCGTTATTCAGTGTAGTATACCACAAGTGATACTTTGGCGGGTTTGCTGTCGTCTGAGGAAGGCGGCCCTTCCAGCTGGTTTGGCAGAGCTGTGGTGGCAGGGCCCGCGGTACAGTTATTGTCGTTTGTGCGTCGCAGGACTCTCATGCTCTGCTTGTACACTCGGGATGTGCTCCTGAAGCTAGAACCACGCTCAGGCGCCTGACATTTCAGCATGGCACGGAAACACCGGTAGAACTGGTGGACACGTGGACACACACACACACACACACACACACACACACACGTAAGAGTATCATCACAAGTAGATACACACAATCATATATAAAATGCATATGCAGATGCATGAGAAAGTTAATGCAAACATACAGTAGGTCATCTCATGGAATAACTGAAATGTCTATGCACAAATGCAAATACAGAGATTATTATTTAGAATAGTTCTAGAGAATAGCTTAATTAACCTGAATTGTTTTTGTTACAACTGTGCCATCTGGAAATGAGGGCATTTCCTCATCAATTTCAGGTCTGTTTCTGGTTCTTATGATAATGGTTAGCAGGCTCATAGATCCATTATTGATCACCAACAGGAGGGGACTCCGAGTCATTCAATGCAATGTATTATATAACCTTAAAGAGAGAATCATTACAGGTCATTAGCTGTGAATAAAATAGCTGAATGTGCATGCCATTTTGTATTCATCTCACTGTGAGGGTCAGCTGCAGCTATCTCTGCACACCCATGTAGAACAATACGAGGTCTCGCTAATTACTTGTTCAGTTTTGTTCTACAGGGAGTTAATCATTTATTCTGAGAACCAAAGAAAGCCATTGTAGCATTTCCCTTTTAGCACTGGTCATGATATTAGTGGGGATAATAATGAGTGATAATCACTGTCAATTTGTACACTTTGGGTCAGGACAAAAAAGGCTCACTGAATTCCATTCAGTGGTGGCAGAGTTGCTGGGGTCCATATCTATAAGTAATGATTCAGGGTTATGGCAAAAACATCTTTGCACAACCATTAATAACAATAATTACCCATTCATATATTCTCATAAATTAGCTCTAATCTGAAACATGCTCTGGAAATATGTGCACATAAAATGTAAGGTATATTTAGGGAAATAGTAGGTAGCTAGTGCCCAGCATTCCAGCTACAGCAATTTTCCATTTATTGCATGCATTATGTAAGCAAAACAGTGTTTTGTGTAAATAAAAAAACAATAAAACTGCACATTGACCACAACCGTGTATTAACAGTTTATTTAACATGACGATGTTGAATTTCACACGATTACCATTGTCAAGCTGTCCACATGTGTGAAACCACTCGTTTGTGAGTGTACATTTACATTACATTACATTACATTACAGTAAAGCCGGAAATTGAACCGACAACTTTCAGGCTACTGCACGCTAGCCCAGCTCCTTAACAACTACACTACCACCGCCCCATATTTACACGTGGAACACTACTTAAAAGTGCTTTAAGCGATGTTACGCAGTTTCTAAGCTAAAACAATTTTTGTCACATAAGGTAAACATCTCCTCACCATCCGCTAGCTGCCTGTTCCCTGAATACACTGTAAAAAAAAAGCGCCCTGCGAAGACAGCTCAGGCTCCAAAAACGCGTTCAGGAGAGTTTCAATTGCACAGGAGGGAGGGGCGAGCTAGCTCTCTGTTTTGTTTGAACGTCAACAGAAGTGATGTTACCCAACATCGCTTAGAGCACCTTTAATATTCAGATAGAAGATAGAAACCAATGAACACAGTGCCTAACAGCAAAAAAGCTCTAATAATGTGGCTGCAATTCTTGCAGGTTGCAGCTTATAAAAGTAGTGAATTATTTCACATTAACAAGTTCAGACAGAAACAAGCATCGCTTCTACTTCTAGGCATGTTAAACTTGAAATAAGTCAAGTAGCCAGTAGGGAAATGGTCTGTAATCACACTTGTCACGCACAACACTTTCATGATAAATACAGTACTGTATATATTGAAGAGCATATGCATTTTATACTGAAAAGGCATAATGCCCTTATACCAAGGAAACAAGAAATATTACTTTCTGATTGGCTGATAGGGGGCTGATTTGTATTGGGGCATCTATAAAGTACATCTTGAAAAACAATCAATCACCATTCCATATGAATGCTAAGAAGATTGTAAATGGTGTATAAGTGGCGATGTGTTCTAAAATAGAATAGAGGACAGATCTCCCAAGTACATTCCATTTGTTGATACTGCTGAAGCAGTGAATATGACCATATTAACAGTAGTGAATGGTGTCAGTAAGGTAGAACATCCCTTGAGAAAACGTAGTGTACTTAGTATACTGTGCTTCAGTCATGTATACTTATAGTTTACACTACATTTCCTTAAGAAAAGTAGGCATACCCTAGAATGTTCCCTTATATGGCAGCAGACCATTGTCCCCACTCATTGAATTGAAAAGTCACAAAAGTACATGACAGGCAAGGTATGCTGAGTGAAGATATCAGAGTTCAATTCTGCAGAAGAATGGCAAGTTTCCTTATACAATGCCATGGCAACTGTGGACTCCAGAAGGGAAAAAAGATAGAAAGTGCTTGGCCACTTCAGAACAGTATCCATTTGAGGGGAAACAAAGCACATTTCCCAACAGAGCCTGGTCTGACCCTGTGGCTTATAGCCATTAATATCTGTCAGGCAACCTTACATTAGGAGGCTCCTCACCATAGGGGGTCATTCAGATGTAAATGAACTGTGGCAGTTCAACTGCTTTATTGTAATAGGTAAGGTAGACTGAGGGGCCGTGCACACGGGTTTTGTTAACGGTTATGCCTTGCATGTACACGACGCCGGCAGTTTAGGAGACTGAAACCGATAGCTTTTGAAACCGGCTTCCGAAGTGGGAACTTTTGAAACCGCCGGCTAACTTTCGCCATGTAGACGCCTGTAGGTGCGAAGCCGGCAACTTTATGACTACATAGCCCCACCTCTCAACTCAGCCACGGCACTCGACCTGACATGTTGCTTGTCAAAACAAACCAAACCATTTATTTATCATATTAAAATGTTTTTCTTTCCCCTGTCATGATTTATGTGCACAATGTAGCCTATCAGCTTTTAGTGGCTAAGTTAGAAGCACACGTTAGCTTAACTTATTAGCTTACTGCATGTTAGTGTTTTCTCCAGTGGTGCTCAGACCTAATGCAATGCGTAGGCAAAGCATTTTAAATTTCACATAGCAGTCACATACCTTGAAAATGAACTTTATTAGTTTAACAGTTGAATTGAAAACCGAATTGTCTGTAGTCTCCTTATTTCATGCGACTGCTTAACCAGAGCACTTATTAGACATTTTCTGGCTTAACAAACACCCGGCGGTGTCGTGTAAACGGCCTCTGAAAGTGTAGGCTACATTCTGCCTTGCATCACAGTCCTGCTGTGGGCCAAGAGCAAGAGGTGAACGTTTTTGTTAACTGATGACAGCACCGTCGGGGAGTAAGAGGTCTGTGTTGATGGTGGCATTGGTGAATTCCGTGCCAAAAAAGTTGATGTGAATTGAGATTAATTTCCGGGACTCATGCCTTAAACAAAATGAGCAGTCAGGAAAACTAGGAAGAAACTGCCGTTTCTCACTTTTCTGTAACATTAACAGAGGTTTTACTGACTAAAAAAAACTCCATCACTTTCACTACAAGCGAAAGTGTTCAAGACTCCCTTAACACTGCTGGATATCAATGTCCTGTGGCTACAAAAAATGCCCTCACTAAAGGAGAGGTGAATAGTGTCTGTGAAACCAATTGCAGAACATTTTCAATTGAATTTCAATACCACTGAATACCATACAGTGGAATAATCCAAGAAACCTCTATGTCTTAAAATTGTATGGGGTTATAGAACATCAACAGACTGAATGTGTACAAAACTGATCTATGTATTTTCTCTTATCATCTGTTTCTGATCCTTTCATAAGATATTTATGGCACATAATTATTATTTTACATCGCACAAATCTAATTTTGTTTTCCGTGTTGCCTTAATAGTCCCATTGATAGCCATCTCTCTCTTAACAAGAGGCAATACAGTACTTACCCATCATCCCAATCTGTCCTGTAGCAGTTTCCACCCTGCTGTCCATGAGGTCTTGGGTGGACACTGAATGCAATTCGTATCTGTACAGCATTTTTAGTCTTCAACTCGCCTCAACTCACTGTTTCCATAGTTACGGGCTGGGAGGAATTGAAGACTGAAAATGACATACAGGAGTATCTGTCTTCAGCGTCTAATTAGTGACATAATTTCCTGAAAATTCAAAATATTGCTTTGGGGGAGGAGAATTCTTAATTGAAAACGAAATTTCATTAATAACCATTAAATTCAATTTTAACAGAACGCTGCAATGAAAATAATGGCAAACGAACCATTACATTACATGCTGTTGCTGTCATCTCAGACAATTTAATTAAACCTGCATGCATACAGTACATAACCCATTCTTTTCACAGTGATCTGTTCACTGATCTCAAACATCATTAATTTGCCTTAATTACCTCCCATTTAATTGTCGCATGTAATCCTCAATTACTAGCCCCAGAATTTAACAGAGCTCAACTAAGCTTGTGAGTACAGTAGCAACAACAAAAGAGTAAGAAGCACTCTGACACCTCTTCCATGTTGTCTACTATCTGTGGTGTAATACTAATAATATATAATAATGTCTTTATAATCTTTATTTATAGAACACTTTTTGGAATCCATGTTACAAAGTCTAGACTCAGTATTTGCAAGAGTCAATGAGGTCTCCTGATAACGCTGTGCTTATCATATATCTGAATCACTCCAACATGTGTACAGTCCCCAGTGGTGTTTAACACATCAGAACAAGAGGAGAGTTCATACATGGAGGGATTAAAGGCTCGCTCTGCTCCTTCCCTTATTATAAAGGAGCGAGAGGCTGAAGCTCCTGAGGGAATGATACTAAAGGCCTACAATTAATGTTAACAAATTCACCATATCAATTATTATTGTTTTTCTGAGGGGAGTAGCCAGCTACTTTTAGCACACGACAGGTCCAGAGAAAGTAAGGGGAAGACAACAAAAATAACCTAACATAATATGTTTTGGCAGAACACAGTAAGGAATACTGATGAGATCACAGCTGAAAGGTGAATGGCCAGCTACTAGACATAGTACAGGGTCTGCTAAAGAGAAAACACAAACTGACAAACCAGAAACTGCTGGCAAAGAGGCCAGCAAGGGGCAACCCTGGTCTGTCTAAAAGTTCTGTGACTACTCACTGACTCTTGGACGAATGGAACACCAACAACCAAGCTGCCCGAAGTTCAAAATGCCACACAAGAGAGAGAGAGAGAGAGAGAGAGAGAGAGAGAGAGAGAGAGATGTATAAGAGAGAGAGAGAAAGAAATAGAGAACAAGTTTGAGACACACTGCGGCTGTCTGAGAAGGGAATTGATTGGGCTCAAGACAGAGTGAAGTATACTGTGGGCCTCGAGATTTCGCCTTTTTCTCTTTCCTAGAGAAATGATGATGATGATGTTCTGCACAAGGCCTTGCCCTCTGGTCCTTTGAGACCTCTACAGGCCTCTACGCTGCTGTCCGAGGGTCAGCAAATCATGTCTAACGCATCTCACACACTGAAACGTAACACACACTACTGGCAGCCCAGAAGACGTAAGACCATGAAACATTTATTTAGCGAGAACATTCAGTATTGATATCAGTTACAAGAGTTTTGCTCCAACTAATCCACAGTTAAGTAAAACCAAATTAATAAAATGTATCTGGCCACGTGTGGCCAACACACTTGCCCTACAGAACGTTTCCTTTTTTTCCTCATGTTCTGATGGTGTCATTCTTATTTGATTTGAATTATCTTGCTCTCACTTTTGTTATCAGTTGCCAAACAGATTTGCCTGTGCACGCCAGACAAGGGACAGCAGGGATAGTCTAGCCCATAATCTCTGCTGAATCACATTACAGAGTTAGATTCCATTTAGTCAACCTCATCACACCAACAGTGCCTTGTATCTGATAAGGCAGTATCCCTGGTGTATTTGTGCATTACGGTCTGCGCTGAGAGTTTGGCAATGGACAGACTACCGCCTGCTCCACGCTGGCTCAGACTACCATCTGTGGCCACACCGGCTCTCTCACTGAGCTGCGCTCACACACACCACAAGGCCAAAGCCTGTCCAGCACTCCTGCAGGTGACATGCAGAAACAACTTAATTTGTTTATCAGTGTCGATGCTCAGACTTGAGTGATTCATCTCCTCTGCTCTCCCAAAGCGAAAAGGTGCCCGGGAATAAAAGTGTTGAATGGAGATGCAAACATAAGCACCATGCACTCACATGCTTGAGCTGCGCACACACTTTCTCACTCGCACACCACAGGTACACCCACATCTAAATAGAGGTCACACAAAGAAAGTTTGTGTCTGCAAGTCCCTTTCTATCGCAGAGCTGATTAAGTTAGGGAGCATGCGAACAGAGTCTGCCTTCTCCTCCCCCCCTGTCGGTACCTTGATGTCCCAGTATAAATAGAAAACCCCTGACAACCCAAACAAGCAGGAGATGTTATTTACAACTGCTGAGAACACTGCTGACACATTGACAGATGGCTTGATGAGCACAACGAATGAGATTACACATGAGAGCGTGCAACTATGTGCCACCAGTAAGTTATGTCCTCAGATTCCCCCAACGACAATGATGCAGCTTAATATGATTGTGTCCTGTGCGTGCGTGTGCGTGCGTGCGTGTGTGTGTGTGTGTGTGTGTGTTGTCTCACATACCATATTGCAAAGACAGGTGGTCCCTGTGTGTTGGCATTGTCTTACCTGTTTGTTCATGAATATGTAGATGATGGGGTTGATGACCGTGCTGGTCTTGGCGAGAATGGAGGGGATGATGCTGGCCTCGGGCGTTATCAGGTCTGGAGGACCAAAAGTGGCCAGGAGAGCCATGATGCCGTAGGGCAGCCAGCAGACCAGGTAGCACCCCACCATGATAATGACCATGGCCAGGACACGCTGCTCACGTTTACGACCCAGCGCTCTGTTCACACCACTCACCTGCACGCATGAGAGAGAGGGAGAGAGAGAATGGACTGCATGAGAAAGGTGTGAAATGTGATATACAACTGAAAGTAGGAGGGAGACAACGCGACAGTAAACAGGTCATTTGGGGGGAAAAGCTGCCAAAGGGAATAGACAGTGGTTGAGAGAGAGAGAGAGAAAGAGGGAGAGAGAGAGAGAGAGAGAGCAAGGGAAGACAATGATGAAAAAGACTGAAGGTATAGTCAAAAAGACAGCAGCGCTTCACAGTGCTTACATGAATATTTCCACCTGCCCCATTTTCCTACCCATCACTCCATCATTACCGACACTCTTTTCACCATTTCTCTGAATACTCTGGGTAAAAGCAAGACTGTTAAAAAAGAAACATTTTTCCACAGCGCAGGGTGGGGGGGAGAGAGAGAAAGACTCAAGGGTTGAATGGCAGCTGGATCCTGCAGTGGGACTCGCACCGTCCCCTCTCAGACCCCTGCTCCAACCAGAGCGTGTTTTCATCTGACTATCTCCACGTTAAATCAGTGCTCTCCTGTGACCCACGTCACTCAAGACACCATGGAAGCAGACACGTTGTCAGCCAGTGCTTTCAAATGGTAACTGAGTTGACATTGTTTGTGAGATAGATGGCTAATGCACACACACACAGAAAGAGAGAGAGAGAGACAGAGACAAAGAGAAACACACAGATTTGTACACAAACTTACACACCCTCAATCACACCCACCAATCGAATGAAAATTAAAATCTTGTCATTTGTCCATGGCTGAAATGTTTGCTTCTTGACAATGATGTGAGGTGGATCTTCTACTGACAGCTCTTTTAACCATGGCCAGTGAAGGGCACCATTTTATCTTTCACATTCCGACCACATACACAACTCGCAGACAGTATAAGTAACAGCTGTACTCAAGACACTTTTCTCTAGCATTGAGCCACACTGACACATTTCTCCTTGACCATAATCATTTTCTTTGTAATAAGTAACTAAATCAACAAACACTAACATCACTGGATTGATGTTATTCAGTGCTTTCCACTCCAATGTTTTGCTATTATTCAGCAAACTCTGCCTGAATGGAAGCCATTTCAGGGTTTCATTTGTAAAATATTAGGTGGGGGAGCTCAGTAGAATATGCCCAAGCAGCACATAAATTGGTACTGTATGCATAAATAAATAAGGTCTATCTAAATATTTTTTCATAGAGCACAGAACCATTAAACTTCTATCCATTAGACTGCTAAACCAAATAACTTGCCAATGCAGTGGCGAATATACTGTAACACAGGCAAACATCAGAATGTTGTGTTTCCCTACAACTCAGGGGATACATCTTTATTTTTTTACAAATACTAGTGATGCATTCATTATGATTGAGTAAAAATAATGTTTATAAGAAATGGTGTGGCAGTGAGAGTCTCCTGTCATACTCACACTGTGAGGTAGATTTGACTGACTTGGAGAGCAAGAAAAGGACAATCACTTCATTACAGTTCATTAAGATCACCTCACCAAACCTGTCCACCCTTGAAAACAAAAAAACAGCCAGGGAAGTTGCAAACCATTTGTCACACACCTTTATGGCCAGTAATAGCCTGCCTACATGGCCAGTGAGCAGAAACACTCATGCATAATTCTATAAAAAGTACCCAGGCCCTAGTTATAGACCAAAAACAGCTAGGAAACACCTACTTAGATGTGTCTTCAATGTTTCAGTAGTCATTCTGGCACTGAATGGTTTTCTGAATGCCTGTTTGAGTAGGAGGAGCAGAGGAGGAAATCTATGTTTTCTATATTCTTTATTTTTAGATGGAATTTTCTCTCCAGGAGCATGTGCTCACCTCAGTCTAATTGCAATAGTATGATATAACGTTGGAAGTCATTATTGCGATCACCCTGTCAGGGTGTATGCGAGAGAAAACAGCTGACAAGGTTGTGTGTGGAAATATTGGCAGAAGTCCACAATGCAAAACAGGGTCCATTATTGTACATGCTATAACTCAAAGACCATTAATGTCCTTACAAGACAGTCAAAACCAAGCATTCAGTTTTGTAAAGTGTCCATTTTGTCACCAAAAGGCAGCCCTTTGACATGTATATTGGTTTGCGCTACACTAGTGAATGCGTAACTATACTGATCTGCGTATACTGTAGGTGGGCAAGAGGCTTGTGTCTGCCACTAGCTCATAGTGAGGAATCTCAACCAAAGAATGCAAACTGCCTCAAAAGAAATACAATGCTCAGTTACATTAGCCACATTCTTTCCACTGACTGGAATCTAATATGCCTTTATGCTTGGTTATGCTGATTTCTGTTGGTATGCCATAACTGTAAGGTAGTGGAAAGTTACTAATATAATACAGATTGCACAATAATCTTGTTGTAGGTATTTTCAATAACCAGGGCTCTGGTGGCAAAAGGCCAGGGTCATCGATGGCTTGAGGGTCTGGCACCAATCTGAATGTATGCAGTGCACAACAACGACCCTGTGAAATCGGGTTGTTTGCTGAGGAAAAGCAAACATGTTGTCTCCACCATTTGGGAGTGCTCTGTTCAAACTTCTCCTCTCAAGACATCAGGCATGTACACAAGCTAAATCAATGGAGGTGACGATCATCCAAACAAACACAGAGACATGATTGTGTTTCCAAGCAGAGCCAACTGCTTTTACCTTCACCAAAATCCCTAAAAATCCCTAAAAAAATAATGTTTGAAAGCTTAAAAGAAGAAATAGTTTTTCCAGTGTAATCTGGTAAACATACTGAGACACACACATTCACAGAGAGTAGTGTGTCATTTTCCTTTCAATATGTTATGATGAGCATAAGTTTTCTGGTGAATCATACAGTTATGTTTTTATAGGCTGTACTATGCAGTTCTGAACACATACCTTTTATGGATGTGGATTTAAAAGGTAAACACTTTAAATCAAGAAAAGACAGAGGAAAGGGTAAAGAGATTTTTAGGCTTACAGCATTTAATTACTGTTGAAGTCACCTCTGTTGTCCTTCCACCACTAGTCAGTGAAAATTGTATAGATAAAATGCAGCCGTAAAGGTGCTACACTTAGAGCACTTTTTGTTTTTAATGTACTGTATGTTTATGTGAGAAAGGCAGAGAAGTTTATCCCACCTCAACCCCTTTGCCCAATGGTATCCTTTACCTACTAAGCTTGAAATCCAGAGCTTGTTTGCTACCAAACCATTCTGAATACTCAACTGAACTCAAGGGGTAAGCAGGTTTGTTTAAATTGTTTAATTTTTTCTAATATGACAATAAGGATGTAGACCGATCAATTTGTAATTAACTGAGTATAACAGTGCCCTACAATGTAAGTTGTAATGGACTCCAGTTTCATAGTTTCATCTACTTCTTTCAAAGGCTTTTAATGGTGTGACAAACCACTGTCATTTGACAAAGAAAATTTACATGGTGGCAGCAGCACCCAGCACCACATCCATGCGCATCCATTTGGCCCTGTCCTGCCCTACCCTGCCCCGCCTGTCCACCCCCACACACACACGCCATACTTACAGATCCCCGCCACCCCACAACTTCCTTGCTCACTCTCACGTACATCCATATTTTTCCATCTCGGCATTGTGAGCCCATAAGGAGCTCCTGCCAGCCCTGGTGTTCCGGGTAAATGTGATTGATTGTATGCTTTGTGCCTACTGCATTAGTTGAGGAGAAGCACAGTGCCCTGGCAGGGCTTGCTTGTCACCAGCAAAGCGCTGTCTTGGCAAGAAGTGTCGGCATTCCACTGGGCCCTTCACAAAGACTCTGGCAATCCTGTAAACCATTTTCTACTCTCGCTCTGCAGCGAGGGCCTGCTATCACAGATTGAATAGAGAGAGCAATCCTAGGAAAGATCTAGAAAGAGAATCTGAAGTTCAGCCGCTTTTTTGTGCGTCTCTTTAATGCATTGCAAGCCTAAGAAAGACAGCAGAAGAGAAGGAACAAAATGGGCTTTACAAATCTTTCTGCCTCCCATCACAAAAACTTTCAAAGGCCACTTATGATGTGTAGTAGGCATAACATAATGCAAGAAGTTAAGGGGAAGTCATATCTTCCTGTTGCAATTTTGTAATAAATAAACTATTATTATCATCAAGTAATTGATGATACAATTTTCATTTTGGGGGTTATGTTATAAATGAAACCTGTTATATACTAAACAAACCCATGGTTCAAGGTTGTTTCAACCCCTGCATGGTTCAGTTGGGTAGGCCTACACTCTGGATTCCTAGTGTGCTATAATTGAATTAGGTGCATGCAGAACAGCTGGTGGTGAATTGTCATGGAAGAAGTTGGGATATCAAAAAGGAAAAACAAGGTGACAGAAAGCTGAGAGAGAGAACAATGACAGTTACCCATTCCCAAATAAAGATCACTAACTTTGGCATTCCTCTGGTATGCACTGTTACATTATGTACATGGCATGATAGCTACATCCAATATTAGTGGATTGAGGTTAACCACTGCCTGGATGATATTGCGATCTAATAAGTTAACAGTGCAGTGTCAATGTCACTTTACCTAAATAATCAGGTTAACTCTGAAAACAAGATAAGTGCAATTTTAGTAATGAATAGAGTTCAGTGGATTTGTAGCCAGCTAACTACCATACGTCACCTAACTAGGCTGTTTAGTAATCAGATCCCTTGTCATGCACATGCAGCTTTAGGATTAGGCATTTTATTTTTGCATATGCTATAAACTATAATTCTATATAACACTCTAAATACGGACACCCAGTATTCAAAAGTAACAGCAGAGAAGCTACACTATATCGTAGATCTCCATCTTTTGTGTGACCATATTTCATGGTGTTTGAGAACATTTGGAAACATGTTGCCCATGTCAAATACCACTGAATTTTAAAGAATCCCTCGAAACTGTTTCTGAATTCATGTCTTGCTAGAAATTATACATGCCACTCAAGCAGGCCTACTTCTGACTAGGCTACCTGTTTTCAGTTTTGTTAATCGTTTAGTTGGCTATTATCTGTCACTTACTACAACCACTCGTGTGGTTGTTTGTTTGTTTTAGTTATAACTTTGGGATTACATACTTAACAGTCAGCCCTATTATTAATTTTGAGTCATACAGAAAATTAGTGGCACAGCTTTGCAAAATGCTTAATGGTGCCATATTTTTCTATAGCCACTGCCCCCCTGTTGTGCTTTGCCCCTGATGATAGATGTTCATTTCTGATCTGGTCATAAAAATCAAGGTCCATACAAACTCCCATTCTGACTAATCTCCAAAAATAGGCCTCTCCTCCACCTGGGGTTGTAATATACATAATTATTATTAACGGTCCAGTAAAAATGCAACTCAGTTTTGCTCAGCTACATCAAGAGCACATTTTTCATGTGCATAAATATTCTATTTGAAGGAGGATATGATTGTAGTCACACGCTGAAAAATTGATATTGAGTTGAATTTACAGATGGGACATGTGCAGCTTTATTGTCTTTTTACATATTGCATGCAATTTACACGAAAAACTGTGGTTCAACTCCAACTCTTAATCCAAACACAGTGGAGTGATTCAAATATGAATACAGTGGATTCAGGATGGTAACAACCAGGCTAGATTCAAATATGAATACATGCCAACTGCCCATGTTCACCACTGCTACTTGTAAGCACACAATTCTGTGTTATGTGTATGATTTATTATTTTTTTATGTGTATGATTTATTTAACAGTCATGGAATATTTGAGCATTGAACATGTTGACCACATAACAATATAGCACAGCATATGATTCATTTATCCTTTTTCTGTTTGTAGAACATTAGCGGGTATTATGATATCTCTGTCTTCATTTGGAAATACAACAGTGTAGACTTAACGATCAGGGAAATTATTTTAGTTTCAACCCTTCTGTGGTTTTATTGTGGTGTGGTTTTGCACGCAATCAGCATTCTCTGGGCCAAAAATTAGCCACACACATTCCCTTCTGTACTGATAAAGCTTCCTCAACAGGCCAGCATTGAAAACAAATGTATATCTATTGATATGAGCACATGTAGTGAATGCAGTGTGTGAAAGTGGGCCAGTGTGAGTAATTTGTCCAGGGGAAGCTCTGCTCCAGATCACTTACACAACTCTGTAGGGCTGAGATGTGTACTCCCAGAGAGAGAACCAGGGCAAGATTCATGACACAAGCACACCAAAGACACCTAAGCCGCAGACATTTATTTACCGACGTATGCTGTATTTATGAGGGCAACAAGCCATTGCCCGCCCGCACTCCCTGCACCCTGCTCCATCTGTGATCTATGGGACTAAAGGGAACAAAATGTTCAGGATAATATCTGGTCTACTGTATGTTATCAGGACGCCAGGAAAATCACAGGTTCACAATTTTCCACTCTGTGGGTTTCTTGTCCTCCTTTGACCATGTTGTGGAGCTGGAGGCACCCTAAATGAATTAGGCAGAAGTCGGTCACTAATTACTACAAATTATAGCCCACATGATGATCAGATGCACAATTTTCTTTAGATGAAGATCACAGTCTAAATCCAGCTCCTTAAACAAGCATATTAGCGACAATACATTGACGCTAATAAAAGCCAAACTCAGTTACTCTCCACCCATTGTTGGATGCTTTGGTATGGAAAATGCCCGCACCCTTGGGTATTAACAAACAGAAGCAGCAAAAACACCGGCTGCAGTGCTGTTGGGAACACATCTTAACTGTTAGGTGGCATCAATGGCTTGGTCCCTCCTGAATGTAAAAGCTAAGACCAACAGTTGTCCTGATAGAAAGGTTATTCACAGCTAAAAGATAATTTATGTGGAGGCTCTCTAAACTGGGTCTAAATTGTAACATTGTAAGAAGGAGAAACAGTCCCATCCTGAATGTAGTCATGCTTCATTTTGTTGCCTCATTCAGTGATATAGTGGTGAAATACTTTGTTTGGGCTAAGACCAGACTTCGGGTCAATTGCATGGCTATAGATGGATGCACCAGAAGTGCTGGATGGCTGGCATAATTACGGACCGGGAAACTGTCCATATGTTGTTAAGACTAATGGATGGTGGTGGCGTAGATTTTTGAGCAAGACACCGCTTGAGACGCCGTGTGTATGTCAGTCATGGGCCGAATTATGTGTGGCAACTCCGAAGTCTGGAGTTGCTGATGGATGAACTCTGCAACTTCAGCAACATCAGTTTTATTGCGCCAATGCCAGAGGTGTTTTCTTTGCAAGGTTCTCTGTAAAGTGCGGAGGCTTATTTCAATATTATGCCCTTCATGTAAAAGCGTTTGTATCTCAGTGTTTGTAAAACCACGTCGAAAATAGTTTTCAATGATTGAATTCATCTTGAATGACCACGGAAATATAAGGGGCAAAGCATTTCCTTTTTAGTCATAGCGAAATATGTCAGAATAACGAGATAGGTATCTCAGAATAATGAGATACTATCTCACAATAACAAGATAATGAGATACTATCACAATAACAAGATAATGAGATACTATCTCACAATAACGAGATACTATCTCACAATAATGAGATACTATGTCACAATAACGAGATAGTATCTCACAATAACGAGATACTATGTCACAATAACGAGATACTATCTCACAATAATGAGATACTATCTCAGAATAACGAGATAGTATCTCGTTGAGATACTATGTCAGAATAATGACATAGTATTAGGGATGGGCATCGTTAAGAAATTATCGATATCAATGCCATTGTCGAACTTGCTTATCGATGCGATTCCTTATCGATTCCCATATCGATTCCTGTACCATTTGCTGCTCAACATCAATACAGAACTGCAATATCAATACAGAACAGTGTTTCCCCTAGATTTTTTTCCAGCAGCGGTGCTGTTGATCGTAGGAAGCCTCCCCCCCAGAAGATTTTGAAAAAGAGACTCCTTAAATGATGACTTCTGGTGGATTTTGTTGAAAGAAATTGACAGATTGAGTTACAAATTATGACAAAAAATAAAGCTTAATCACAGGCCACTGTACAAACTATTACTATTTAGAATGTACAGTGCTGTGCACAAGTTAAGACATTTATTAATAACATTTTACATGATACATGATACATTCACAAAAAATTGTGCTTGTCCTTAAAGGCTTGATTTTTCCTCTTTTTTAAATTAAGCCATTAAGATCAATTTCCAAAAGATTATTTGTATTCCTCCTTTTAGTCAATTTTAGCATGGTGTCTTAACTTTTGCACAGCACTGTATAAACTATATAGACTTCTCTTTCATGTCATTACAATGTATTGGTGCGGTGCAGGTCAAATTGAGTGTCTGTCACTTTAAGGCCGAGACGGCCAGAGAGGCTTGCTTGATTCTCACGGTTTTAAGCTAACTTAGCGTTGTTGTGCATGGTGCATAAGGATATATGGATGAAATGAATTGTGTTTTCCATGTCATTTGGTAAAATAAATGCTCAAAAGCCTAACAACTCGAAGCAAATCTATCTTGGATTATAGCAGATAAGTGTTATGTATCATTTCTATGATTTTGGTGAGCTCTACAGGAAATTACAAACTATCTCCAGATGAAAATGGTTGCATATACTATTACCGAAATTCAATTAAACCCACCAATAGGCTAGACCTTAGTTTCACAGCCTAGGTATGTTAGCAACACAGGGCTTAAAAGCATTGACTGTATAACAAACAAAAACGAAACAATGCGTGGAATTTATCTGGGAATAGGCTACTGAAGGTAGGGGCGAGCTACCTCGCTGGCGTGTTTAATTTGGTTCCTTGGTTAACATAATGTAGGCTACGTTTTTTTGCACAAAATTGCGTCTGCTAATAAAGTTAAAACATAAACACAAACAAACGTGATTGTCACACAGAGCTCTTGCGGTACCAGGCACCAATGCACCACACCACACACAAACACCTGACTCCATCATTACACACCGTGCATGTTGAGCTACTGCTAGTTACCAGCCAAGCTAACTTTGTGGGTGCACACACAGGTTGTGTAGTAGCAGTTTTTCATAAAAGTACCTCATAGTTAATAATCAGACATGGGTATCAATATTGTCTTTAATAACTTATCTGAGCGTGGTGAGTGGGAGCCATGTTTGTTTGTTTGTTTGTCTTCTCTCTCTCTGGCAGCACTTCCGGGTGACTAAAGGACCCGAGCTGTGGAAGCCAGCTGTAGTGCCAGCCTCGTTATGATCTGTGATTTCATCCAATTGTTGTTAATTAAGTGTAAATTAAGAGTTGTGAAGAAATCAGGGTTTTGTAATGTGAATGGATGTGTTGTATGTAAAATGGGTAACCTTTTGGCTATTTTGAAATCTTGCCATTGTTTTGCAAATGGGAGATTAATGGGGTTTTGTATGTGTACAGCTGTTTGGGGTTAATTGTAGGGGAGGGGCTTGTGGTATTTAAGACCTCAGAAAGAGGTAGCTGTCTGCCCATTTTCATTGCAGTCTGGTTTGTGGGGCTGGGCTATGCAGTTTTGCTCTTCAGACTGGCAAGTTTTTCCTTTTCTTCTTTAGATACATTTTGTTTTTCTTTTCTTAGTTCATAGGCTACAATATTTTGTACAGTTTGGAAACTTCAACTTTATTTTTGTTTCTTTTATTTTTGGTCACTTGCTCACTTTTGGAGAACCTTGGACTGTAAATAAAACATTCCTAGCACTGGAGTTGCAAATCTTGGCTGAGTCGTCATTTCGTCACAGAACCCATGTGACAGTGATCTCCTGTGGAATCCCTGACTGCGCCTTCAACGTTAGCCTACTATTATTTGTTGACATCGAACCTGAACAAACGGCAGCTGTTCCCTAAGTTCACTTGCGTGCGTTTTTTTAATTAGGCAATTTTTTGCAGCAGCGCTTGAATTCTACGAGTGGCGCTGCTGACTAGCCTACATTGTAGGGGAAACACTGCAGAAGTTTAATGCTTTAAAATTTCTAAATTTTGCATACTGTGACGTCGTGCCGCGACATGGGAATGGATGTTCGGAATTGTTAGTGGAATCGTTAACGTCTGTACGTGTACGATTCCGATGGATCGGAACGTTTGGAACCGGTTCCAAACCGGAAACTGGAACGATTCCCAAGCCTACATAGTATCTCACAATAATAAGATATAATAGATCAGAATTTTTTTTTATGTGGCGCAAACGGGCTTCCATAAGGATTTGATCTTATATTTAATTTAATTGAAATTAAATTAAACATAGAATATTAATATGTGGCGGCCGATTTTGATTTAATGGCGCACCGCCACAGATTAGTCAATGTATGGGAAACACTGGAGTGTCAGTCAGGATTTCTGGCTCCTGCTGGGAATGAAAGGCCCATGGCATAGTTTCCTCACTATGCAATCCACCCTCACAGAAACCCAATAGTTGAGAAAGAGGTGCTCGTGAGCAATGTTATGATGTTCCCAGGAAAAAGGTATTTTTGACCGCCCTCGTTTAACTTCTCTCTCTCTCTCTTTCTCTCTCTCTCTCTTTCTTTTACTCTGTGTGTGTGTGTGTGTGTGTGTGTCCCGCTTCCTGGCAGTCCTGGACATTGACCTATGTGTGGCGAATAATAATGTCTGTGGCTCAAGGCCAGACTTTCTGAAGTAAATCCCCTCCTCTCTGCCATGATGTGAAGGCCCACCTGCAGGGTTCTGACTTGCCTGCTGTGATGTCATCCCAGCCAAAGGAGACACATGGCAAGTGCATTCCCCAGAGGGCAAACAATTAACTCAACTTTAGGGGAGTAACTTACCAAAAAAAAGATTAATTTAGACAGGAGTAATTGGGAAAGATTATATATAGGGGTATAACCTTTCTCTAGAGCCCACATTACATCTGTAAGTATATACTGTACTGTAGGCCTACCGTATGCTGTGTCTATGTCTAATCATTGATATAATCATACTAAACAGCAGAGCTTACCTACTGTCAGAACCCATGCAATCCTGTTTTTCTCAAATGTAAAAATCAATCTTTCAATCCACAGTTTACCATAACAGTATGAGTTAGCAGTGCAAAAACATTGTTTGTGTACAGGTAAGGTGATTCACTTGGTAGATATGCCTTGACGCTGTACTCATCTTTGTTCTATTTTGGTTTAAATTGTTCTATTGTGGGTTTTTTTGGCCATGAAGAATCGTGCTCACAATGAGCTCCTTGGAACAGACACGAGTGGGCAACCGACACGGTGAACCTTGCAAAGTTTCCCAAACTTTCCACTAATTCAACAGTTTTATCAGGCTGAATCCTAATGAGCCATTGTTTTGTACAGTCACGACAGCTTAAGTCCCATCAGATGACTGCAGCTCACAGATCCTGAACTGACAAAAGCAACTGTTTGTGAGCAGGATAAAGAGATTCAGCCACAGATGGTAGACTCCACCTAATAATTGTTCCCTGCTTAATCCTCATATGCAAAAACTGCTCTTTCATCCCAGCCCAGCATTACGGTTTTACTGTGACATGGGGAGCTGTCCTAAAGTCCACTGTCATCTCCACAGTCTTCTTGGGGTTTAACTCCAGATGGTTCTGACTGCACCATTGGGCCAGCTGTTCCACCTCCTGTCTGTAAGCAGACTGACTATCCTGGATCAAACCAATGACGGTGGTGTCATCTGCAAACTTCAGGAGTTTTAGAGACCGGCTCTTTGGGGTGCAGTCATTAGTGTAGTAGAGGGAGAAGAGCAGTGGGGAGAGGACACACCCCTGTGGGGCGCCATGTACTGATGGACCGGGTTTTGGATGAGATGCTCCCCAGTCTGACATGCTGCTGCCTGTCAATCAGGAAGCTGATGATCCACTGACAGGTGGTGGCAGGCACAGAGAACTGGGTGAGCTTCTGATGTAGGAGTTCAGGGATGATGGTGTTGAACGCCGGGCCGAAGTCCACAAACAGGATCCTGGCATAAGTCCCTGGGGAGTCGTGGTGGTGTAGGATGTATTGCCACCCCATATTGACAGCATCATCTGCCGACCTGTTTGCCCTGTAGGCAAATTGCAAGGGGTCCAGCAGAGGTCCTGTTATGTCCTTCAGATGGCTTAACACCAGTCATTCAAAGGATTTCATGACCACAGATGTCAGGGCGATGGGCCTGTAGTCATTTAATCCTGTGGGAGGGTTTTTTGGGGACTGAGATGATGGTGGAACGTTTGAAGCAGGAGGGCACTTCACACATCTCCAGGGACGCACATCTCCAGAATATCTGCATAAAGATTGGTGCCAGCTGTTCAGCAAAGACACACAGACAAGACGGGGACACTCCATCAGGTTCCTCACTTCCTCAACCATTAACCTGAACACCGGCGTACCACAGGGATGTGTGCTGAGCCCTCTCCTTTACTCCCTCTTCACCTACAACTGCACACCTGTACATGGCTCTAACACCATTGTCAAGTTTGCAGATGTCACTACGGTGATTGGTCTCCTCTGCAACAATTATCAGATAGTCTACAGGGAGGAGGTCCAGCACCTAACATCGTGGTGCACTGACAACAACCTGGCTCTCAATACCAAGAAGACCAAAGAGTTCATTGTGGACTTCAGAAAGTCTAAAGCTAGCACACACCCCCATTCTCATCAACAGGACTGAGATGGAGCGTGTCACCAGCTTCAAGTTTCTGGGTGTCCACATCTCTGAGAACCTCTCTTGGACCCTCAGCACCTCTACCCTGATCAAGAAGCCTCACCAGCATCTCTTCTTCATGAGGAGACTAAAGAAGGTCCACCTGTCTCCTCAGATCCTGATGAACTTCTACTGCTGCACCATCGAGCGCATCCTCACCAACTATTACAGAATGTTATGGCAACTGCCCTGCCTCCGACCGGAAAGCATTGCAGACGGTGGTGAAAACTGCCCAACACATCACCGGTTCCTCACTCCCCTCCTTCGAGACCATCCAGGGCAACCGATGCTTGTGCATCATCAAAGACTGTTCTCACTCTAACCACAGACTGTTCACACTCCACTCCCCTCCGGGAGGCATTACAGTTCTCTCCGCACCCAGCCTACTAAGCGCCAGCCCCCCACCCCCGACACCACTCACCACTCCCTGCCAATGCATCCTTGCCTGTGCCTGCTGAGATGTCCACCTTGACAGGGACAACAATGAGGCGAACATTTTACAGACTTTTTTGACCATCAACAGCCCCCTCCCCCCGGACAATTGCCTGTCAATTGCCTTGAGTCGTGGATCTGCTCGAGGTTTCTTCCTACATGTATCTCCAATTCTAGGGAGTTTTTCCTCGCCCCTGTTACTCATGGGCCTTCTTTGATTGTTTAAAACTCTGTAAAGCGCCATGAGACATGTGCAATGTTTTGGTGCTCTATAAGTTATATAAAAAATTTGAAAATTGCATTGAATTGAATGTTGCAGTAAAAAGAGCATTTTACATTAAAGGGCTTTAGAAGGGGGCTAAAATGGACTCACAACTAATGAAAAGCCATCAGAGGAAACATAGCAATTTTCTTGGTAGAGCTCAATATTTCATTATTGACTTATGCCTGGTGTGTGTGCGTGTGTGTGTGTGTGTGTGTGTGTGTGTGTGTGTGTGTGCATTTACAAGTAGGAAACTATTTCCTATGGTGCTTTTTGACCTACAGTACATGTAGCTTATTTAATGCGTTAGGTCTGTGGATGTCAATAATTCAAAGTGCAATGTTATTTCTGTTTTCAAATGGCCAGACATCTTTTGGATGAGTTCTCTGATTCTGAAGTTTTATGAACTAGGTGTTCTAATATTCCTGTGAAGTCTTTATTTCTGTTTCAGGCATATTGTGCATTTGTTTCCATAGTGCATTAAACATGTGCAACCCATAAATACCTTAAAAAGAAATAGGATCGAAAACCTAAATGTCCATGAATTCCATTATTTTGATAATCTACAAAATCTACACATTCCACCATTTTATCATTACCATTATACACTAGTATAAATTGGATACTCACTCAGTACAGATTCACACTCACACTTATGTACCTTCACTTAGGATTCCACACATGAGTTCCTGATCATCCTGTAATATCCTAAAGTTTATGTACAAGGGACCAGAGATACTACACATCACCAGGCTACTCTAGCTAACTGGGTCAATTTGGAACAATTGTCTAGTGGGCAAACAAGGATAAATAATGCAGATTACTATCATGGCTAGGAGGACATTTCACTGATATGAAATTATTTGGAGGTATCACAGAACAAAGTGCCACTGTCCCATTCCAACCCATCATGCATTAAATATTAAAACCCCCTGTATGCCAGAGCACTTAGAAAACTTTACATCACAATTAATTACCGCCTGGTTTATATATTAGAATAGTTATTTTTCAAAACTGGTATGTCATTGTGAAAAGTATGATTCAACGGATCTCATTTAGAGACTTAAAGCTATGCACAGATTTTTGTGCAACGTAGAGTATCTGGTTCCATCACATTAGCTTGTTCAAGTTGGAGTATATATCTACTACCGGCTAAGCCTCACTGACTTACCACTACCACCCTTAGTCTTTAACTCAACAGACAGTCTTGTGATTTTCCCCCCTTGTAATTCCAGGGAACATATGTCCACAGTCACTGAAATATGTTGTTTATTTATTGATTACCTAACCAAGCTGGAACTTTTTGGTACGCAGAATGGACCCTGGATGCCATGCGCAACAAGAGATGCATCGCAAACTCATCAACTGTAGAGGTCTGTCTGGCTCCTAGCATCAATAGGTCGTGCAGTCCCAGGAACAGCGGGGCAAAAGAAACAGATCACACATAGTTGAGGCAGTGGTTATGATAGCTACACTCTGAAGGTTGAGCTAATTCACTGTAAAAATGATAACTATTGTTGGTCTCGTAAAAGTTTTCAAATGAATCTGACACCGAAACAAGCTTTGTCATTTGCAAGTACCGGTAACAAGATACTGTCTGTCAAGCAAACTGGTGATGTTCAAAACAGAATAACAAGTAGTAGTTGCAATTAGGATAGACTCATCTTCCCTGATGGAATCCCCATATATCAGTGATCTGCAGTTTCTTCCTATCCCGTTTCATGTCTCCTGTAAATTATGAAGGTGACTCCAGTCTTTCCTTGCTTATGGCCATACCACACTAAGCGTATCTGATGTTGGAATCTAAGCAGTGTCGTGCCTGATTTGTACTTGAATTCTCCACCCCCCCCCCCCCATTTTTACAGCTTCAAGACAACAATGTGTCAAAGACAGAGAGAGAGGGCTTGCTCTTTACCAAGGTCTCTGAATTTCTCAACAAAAAAATAACTACCAGAGGCTCAATGAAAATGTATTCACCAACCAAAGACTGAGAAGACACAAAGAGTCAACTTAAGTGAGTGACTTTTATGCTTCCAGAAATTTCATCTGACATCTCCAAGTAGCTGCTTGCATAGAGGCAAGGCTTGTATCAAAGTGAACTTAACAAGAGTTGGTATTAAAGCAACACACCAGGGAGGAAGCATCCTCCAACCCCCTTTCCCTAACTTCTCTTTTCTGCCTCTTTGTCGTTGATGGGAAATGTCAGTGGATGTCAGAATTTCAGAAGTTTGTGTTTTGTCTTTGTGCTCTTCTGTCCCACTGAGGTTAAGACAAAGCAAGAGCACTTCATTAAACGGGGGATTTGATGCTGTCAGCAACCATTTTTTAGTCATTACACGGCTCTGTGGGGGCACAGCGTCATATTTGCCTTCAGATTACAGAGGCGAAAACACCCAACAAGGGCTGTGCTCATTAAGTGACAGGAAACAGGGGCTATTAATCTCATTGATCCCAGCAGGCCTTCATTTTTGTGCATTCCCTGTGTTGGAAGAGGGATGGAGGAGCTGAGTGTGTCAGTGTGTGAGTAATAGACTGCAAGCAAAGTGTGGGATGTTATCAAGGGGAAATCGCCTTAGATTAACTCCCTCTCTCTCTCTTTCTCACACACACACACACTCACACACACACACACACACACACACACACACACACACACACACACACACACACACACACACACACACACACACACACACACACACACACACACACTCACACACACACACACATGCACACACACACACACACACACACACACATTGCTCTGCAACAGGAGGACAGAACAATAGAGAGAAAGAGGGGGAATACTAATCTCATTTACAGACTTGTAGTGTAGCAGATCAACATCATGGAACACTTTTATTCACAATGCTAACTAGGGTTGCACATTGTGAATTCTGAGGCACCCTTGTGGGTTATACTCAGGGGCGGCAGCAGCAAGGTTGTACTGTTGATTCCGTTCCCTAGGGACCACAAGCTATGAAGTACAGCATACATGAGAGAGGGTAGATAGAGGGTGTCATGGCAATATGTTTCTATCTGAATTTATCATTCTGGCAAGCTGATATACAGCCTGTTTACTCATGTGCTGTATGCTATCACCCATATCAATCATAATTTCAACTGTATGTCAGATATCAAGGGTTTTCAAATTTCACTGGGTGGAAAGGCTCAAGTTTCACTGGGAAGAAAAGACTGAATGTGTGAGAGTGAATCAATCAATGACGAGTGTGTTTTCCCCTTAGCTAATACACCATAGTACATTTGGCCTAACTTCCTTCACATTCTTGGTTGGTAGAACAGTTTGCTAGAAAGAGCAGTTCCAACGACCAATCGCAAACATGGTTGGAAAGTTTTTACATAGCATGTAAAAACTGCACACATACAGTTAGCTTACTCGCTCAGTGGTGCCCATACCCTCTTACCATGGGGCCACTGCACAGGCCGTAACATATATTGAGACACGGAAAAAAAAAATCTTACACTCATTATAACACATTCTTACACAATGCTCAACAACTACTGAAGTCACTCCATAGATGCACTACTAAATGTGTAGGAATGTGTAATTTGAGCAAAAGTTGTATATTACCATCATTGCTCAGCAACTACTTCTTAGAACTAGATTCTTCTGATCTGTCTTTAGACCTCAAAGACCAGAGTAACTACATCAAAGCTTTGTAAAATACCAGTAACAGTTAGCTGTCTTAAATATTGTGGACATATGACATAAAAGACCAAAGAGTGTTTAACCAAAGAGTGAATATACACATTGGCACCATTTCCATGCTCTACTACTTAACGTGCCACATGGTAAACCAGTGGAAATAAACTCACATAAAGACCTAGAGGTAGGCAGGAGATTTTTTTTTTTTCATTATGTGAAACTGCCCATTACATGTTTTCATGGATAATGAAGTAATCAGTACATAAGTACTGTCTGGGCCAACATGCAATTTCCATCTGGGAATGCCTCTCCATGGTGGATGATTGGGAGATATATCACTTCACCTCACTACAACATAATTTCAATATTAAAAAGGTCACAGGAGATGATGGATTGTATTATATTTATTTTCTATTATTTCCCTTACATACACATTGTTTTCAAGAAATGTTGGGTAATTCATATCATTATAATAATAATAATAATAATAATAATAATAATAATAATAATAATTATCATTGCTGTTGTTGTTGTTGCATTGAGACAATGGTAATTGGATTTCTAACATTATTTATGGTGCTTTGCCAGTTATGTCGGGGTTGCTGTGATTTTGACACACTTAGACATAGAGTTTTTTACAGATTAAGAGAAAAAGTGACATCTCTGTGATGTAACAGCACTTGAAGCAGCAGAGCCATCAGAGCGTCTGAATACATAGGCCACTGAGAGTCCAATAAGTAACAAGTAGTTCAGTGAAGAAAGCAGACTAGCATTCAGGAGCATTATGGGACACATGCGATTCCGCTGCACTGAAAACATGTACATTGTGCAAGTGCAAATGTATGTCTTCCCTAACAATGAACCAATGGGTAGATACAATTGTCAGAATGTAGTTTATCTATGCACTGCATAGCCTGGTGTCCACATGTCAGATCAGTTTCATACAGTATATCAGACACAGCACACAAATAGGAGAGGCACTGTGCTTACTGCCTCACCTGTTTTATTGCATACAGGAGCTTCCCGTAGCAGAACACTATGACGACGAAAGGGACGAGAAGGCAGAAGATGAACAGACAGATGATGTAGGAGATGTTGTTGGTCGTCTTGGCGGTCCAGTTCACGGAACAGGTGGTGCCTGGACCTTCTGGGCCATACTGGCTCCAGCCAAACAGAGGTGGAATGGTCCAGACAAGGGAGTAGACCCAGGACAGCGCCACTCCAAAGGACACCTTCCTGTAGTTGGTGGAGTCGGCCTCTGTGGGTCCCAGCATTGTGCTGTAGCGCTCGTATGACAGCACGGCCAGGGATATCAGGGACACGATGCCTGCAAAAGACACACCAGGGGCCACTAGGTGAGACAGACCAAAGGAACTGTTCTGGGTGTCCACACTACTGCATTTCAAATGATTACCCCACTATTGCATCAGAATTGAAAAATACAGCGGTTACTGCAAAAAGAAGTACATATAAGTATTCATATGTGACATACAGTATATGATCAATGGGTAAAGCCTGAGAAAATCACTTTTACACTTCTTCCTGGAGCAGCCTGGGGAGAGCTGATGTCTCATTTAATCCCTGAACTGATTTGAACTTCGCACATATCCACTATTCTGTTCAACTCAGTGTCTCATCACCAGTGTTTTACAGGACTAACATTACCATAACTTCTGATCATGATTTAACATTCTAATACATTTTGTAGGCTACAGGTATTCATGTTCCCTACTGCAGTATTTGTGCATTAATTGCCACACTCGGTTTTGGTATCAACTACTGCGCCTGTGTTTTGTTTACACACCACATGGGTATAATCTGATGCTCTTGCCAGCTTCATGCAAGTGTGTACACATTTTTCTGACATCACAATTAACCACAGCTCCCACCAGTAATTAAAAAATGAGAGGGACCTGCTTCTTTCAGGCAGCAGACTGAACACATAAATAAAAATGAGGGCCACGGCCCAGAATTAATCTCTGTAGATAAGCCAACTGTTCCATCATAAGGTAACAGAAACATGGCTGCCCAAGCGTGTCAGGCATAGATAATGCAAGTGCTCTCGAGCAGGGCAAAAGCTTGTCGGTTTGAACTACCAAGGGTTTTTCTCACTTCTTATTTCCTGCAAGCATCAACCCATGTCTGTTGCCCAAATACCGGTAACTACCAGCTACTGGCACACCAGTGGGTTAAAGCAATATGCACAAGACAGGTGCATTTACACATTATATACTTATTACTTGCTGTAACTGGACACAAAATAATTGCTATGCATAACCGAATATAATGGTGTCTATAGGGCTGAACTGAGTGTGTCTAATCATTCATTAGACTATGTGTCAAGTCAGCATGACATTTTGCAAGTATAACTAATGGTGATACTGAAAAAATATGTAAAGGCCACAGGATATCCACACTACTGTCAACAGGGGGTGGCTCTACAGATTATGCTCGTCTGTGACTCCATGTTTTACTCTCAATAATGCCCCATAAGAGGAATGGTTTCATGGAAACTACAGTGATTTGAGCCAATTACAACAGCTTCAAAATCCCATTAAAGTAAGCATCTGTGGGAAGCCAGCGGAGTGGTTAAGAGCCTACCTGCCCATCTGAAACAAACTGTCACCATGACAAATACACATGGACCACATGTTTCTTGACACCTTTCAGCACAAAAACAGTGGAATGATGGATGGAGTGTGGTGGGATGACATGTGTTATGGTCAATCGCCTACTGTAGTATAGCTCCGGACTTTTACGGCACAGCATAAAGCTGCAGCCCAGGAGCTATCGTCCCATGGCACACACTCCACTGCAGCATCCCTGTGTGCTCCTCTGTCTGGAGGCTTCGCTACCGCCCCTGCTTCAGTCAATAGTTCCAGCCATAAACCCTAACCGCCTGGACTATAAACTGTACTGTACCACTGCTGCCCTACACGCCAGCGTTCAATATATCTTCTCCCCAAGTCGACACGCTCACGCACCCAGTATCGCACACTCGGCCACCAAAAATACACCCAGCTCCAACCCGCCGGATCTTTATACATGAGGGTTATGAGTGACTGGACTAGAGCTTGTGTCCATGACTAGAGAAGTCTGTAACATGAATATAAAATGTGCATACTACTATATGTGGACACATGGTCTGCTAAGAGGGCATTAGAGTAGACCTGGGGTTACAGAATGTTCTGGATGGGTGGTAGAGAGGAGGAACTTTTACACTATTACACCGTTTATTTACAATCAAAAAGGTAAGTATATTCAATTAGTGACACCTGTCCTCATTAGCTCCGTATGAATTCAACAGGCGCTCCGACACATCAGGCCTCCCCGGCCGTTCATCAGTCGGAGCGCTTGGTGTCTCCAAAATGCAACACACTCATTTACATTGTAACAACGCACCACCACATATCGTATAGTCAGACAATGATAAATACATAAGACAATAAACATATAAGTAACACTCAGAATGACACAATCACAGAAATGACGACAGATCAAAGTCTTCATTCATTCCCTCTGGTGACATAGAACGTAGGCGATACATCCAGAAAGACTCCCTCTGAAGGAGCTTTTTGTCTGTATCTCCTCCTCTGCGTGGTCTTTGTACGTGCTCTATACCAGTGCATTTCAGATCTTCTAAAGTGTGATTTTTTTCTATGAAGTGTCTTGCTACAGGTGAAGTTATATCGTTCCTACGAATGGCTGATTTATGTTCACTCAGTCTTGTTCTTAATTGTCGCGATGTTTTCCCAACATATAATAACTGGCAAGGGCATTGCAAAAGATAAATTACGTTTTTCGTAGAACAATTTATTAATGAATCTATTTTGTACAATTCTCCCGTGTGAAAGCAGCTGAACGTATTGGTTTTTAACATGTGTGGACAAGCAGCACAATTTCTGCAAGGGAAGCATCCCTTGATGAAGGAGGGCTTCCCTGTGCGGATGACGTCCGACCTAACCAATAAATTATTTAAGTTACTCGACCTTTTATGAGTGAAGAGAGGTGGTGTAGCAAATGTGTTATTCAAAGAGGTGTCTGTTGTTAGAATATGCCAATGTGTATTCACAATTGATTTGATAGGTCTTGATAATTTGTTGTATGTGAGTGCGTAGTTCACTGAAAAAGGACGTGTCTGTTTTTTTCCTTTCTTCGATAGTAATTCTGATCTTTGCGATGATCTTACTTTCTCATAAGCTGGGGTCAACCTTTCTTCAGGGTACCCCCGTGATCGGAATCGGTTAAGCAACGTTATTGACTGTTTTTCGAATTCGTCGTCTGTATCGCAGATGCGTCGGACCCGGTATAATTGGCTAAGCGGCAACCCTCTTTTCAGCGGCACTGGATGGTGGCTGTCTGCACTCAACAACGTGTTTTTGTCGGTCTCTTTACGAAATACTGTGGTGGATATCCGATTGTGTTGTTTCAATATTAAAACATCTAAAAAATGTATTGACTCCAAATCCCTCTCTGATGAAAATGTGATGGTCTCTAGTCTTGAGTTCAAAAAATTTGTGAACTCCAATAGCTCGGTCTCATTACCTTTCCAAATCAAAAAACAGTCATCAATGTATCTCACCCAAAGTTTTACAAGATGTCATTTTGGAGACACCAAGCGCTCAGACTGATGAACGGCCGGGGAGGCCTGATGTGTCGGAGCGCCTGTTGAATTCATACGGAGCTAATGAGGACAGGTGTCACTAATTGAATATACTTGTCTTTTTATAACTAGGAAGTAGCCATAGGGACGAAACACACTGACGAAGGCCATCAGGCCGAAACGTTTGTCAATTAACCCCTGTGCTAAAATGGATTAAAAGAAAGAAAAAGATTTTTGGAGTGCGACCATTTGCTATTTTTTATGAGTTCCCTGGATTACGCACCCACAAAGAAACGAGAAGAATCGGGAGAGCGCGGTGTAGGCCAAGAAAAAGACAATCAAAAAGGTACCCAGCTGTATTGGGATGAAACAACAGGCCAACCCTTCAGCTCATGATGTAACACTAACTACATATATATAACATATTATGAGAATTTCTATTGTCAATGTGATATGTTCTCTATTCAATATTGGGCTTCATTTTGCAGGTCTGATTAATTGCACTAGACAGAGACTGAGACATGTTGTGGTCAATTATAGAGTAATTCATATTGACAGTATTTTTAACAAAATAAGAAATGAGAGCTAAATACGCCCGGGCAGAGCATGTGGCCCAGTCAGTGTGAGGGAGCTCACATCCAAGGCCTGACCGCTCATTTGTTTATGTTTGTAATATACTTTGAAATGAACTTGATCAATGAGGCTGTCCTTCAATAAAATAGATTTTCAATAGACTCAACCAGCTATTTAAAATAATGCATATCACATATGCACACACTGAAATACACACACACACACACACACACATGACTCAAAAGGAAGACAACTAAGACTTAGGCAGGTGCAGCAATGTCACACTGCACACTAGTTTTTGGCTGCATGTCTGGCTTGATCACATGAAGGGGACTTGTTTGGCAGCAGACCCACATATTTCCATCAGTACTTAATGAGAAAAACATGACTTTTGTGAAATCAGTGCAGGAGACTATGCTGTTAGTCAAACAACAGATATCTCTTTAACTAATACCATATCAGTAGAACAAATATTCGATTTTGTGTGTTTGATAGAGATATGTTATCCACTTGAGTTTTACCGGCATGGTGTCAAAAGCTAAATCTGGCAAATGATGCAAAAACTGAGGATGGGGTCACCCGAAACATTTGCACTTGCACTTTAGTTTTTTATATGGAGTCTGGTGAGGTCAATAAATCACTATTTGATGATCTTCTCATTTGTTTTAAGTCTACCTTTTGAGTGTGATCTCCAGTCTTGTTCTTTCTACAGTCTTTATTGGGAGCCTATGCACCAACACTGACAATAGCCACTCTGTTCTTTTTTTTATGTTTACACCTTTTGTCTTGAAATCTTTTGGCATCATTGCTTACTTTACACTACAGCCTATCTTTACATACTTACAATGTTAAATTCAGCATAACTTTTCTCACACATCAGCTGTTGGTCATCAGCTATAATCTGTGTGTTAAATGACAACAAACCGCATATTGATGAAATCCAAGACATGACAGACATAACTACCAGCAACCACAGGCATGGTACTGACAGGGAGAGATACACACAACCATTCACCTCAGAATGGAGAGCTCAAACTTTGCTGTGATGGCTGGGTGATTTGCTGATTTGCTCTGATTCTGACCTGTATATTACATGTCGGTAACAAAGGCTGCTGGATGAAGTGGTAATTGATGCTATAAGCAGTGAAAGGAAAGTCATGCTTCTCTGAGTCAGGGTCAATACAGCTGAAAGACAGAGACAATGCGATTGTCTCTAATGTCCAGCTTAGTCTGAACTCTTCATACTGTATTTGTTGACTAATTGACTGACTGACTGATTGGTTGATTGATTGATTGATTGATTGATCATTCATTTATTCATTCATTAACCTACTGCCTGCTATCTACTGGTGTTTTATCAGTGTCCACATGCATTTTTTTAGAATCAATTCTCTCTAGGAGAATTTAATCTCCACTGGTCTAGAGTATGTTAATTTCCCCTGGTCTTACATGCGTGCACTTCCCATCACAGTAGCCTATGTCTACACATACAACGAGACCAAACACCTCCGATGAAAGTTACAACAAAAGGTAGAGAGAAACCCAAATATGTTTTGAGCCAAACATGGCAACACGTCAATAAGGAATGAATAAATGAATGTGGTGAAACCTCAATAATACTAAAACATAAAATGCATAACATACATAAAATGCTCTATTGATAATTATTGAAACAAATGAAATCTAACTGCAACATGGTACAGGTGTATTGATGAAAATCACGCATCATTCTTCCATTCCATAAGTAACTTTTTTTTTTCAAATTAAGCTAAATGATAGGCTTACTGTCCTTTTCGAGATCCCAACCTTGTGACACTGACTGGTATACGTCCGCGAATCTCTACATTGCCTACCGTATCAGAATCTAGGCTACAATGAACATTTTAAAATCAACTTACCGAACAGAGTATTGGCGAAAGCGTACCACACACAACCGCTTTCCCCGATAAGCCATCGTCCTTGTGTGCTAGCGGCGAAGCTGAACGGAGTTCCCAACACACACACCAGAAGATCACTGAAAGATATATTAATCAGCAGCAGATTGATGGGGGAACGCAGCAGTTTGTAGCGGCAAAACAGCACAAGCACCAGCAGGTTGTTAAGGAATCCAAAAGTTCCTATGAACCCCAGACACACCGCGACTACCAAGTGCCCAGTCGGGCTGAGGGTGCGATTTGAAGTAGCCTCTAGAAATCCGTCCCCGGCACTGGAGCACAACACGCTCTTAGACCGCGCGCAAGTGCTGAGGCTGAGGTTGGACACGATCATTGCAATCCAGTTTGGGCGCGCAACCGCGCAGCACCCAACAAATCTGGAGTAAGGGGTTTTGGATGTTATGAAAAGCCAACAATGTAATTTTAGATGGATAACTTTCGAGATGTTACAATCCATGAAGAATAGGCTAATATTAGTGTTTTTGTTGCGTTATCTTTCTCAGTAATTTCCTCTGTCTTTTGCTTTGTTTTTGGAGAAGTTAAAAGAGAAAATATTTACTGCTATCACTGGAAAACAAAACTTAGTTTGTCTTAGTTCATCTGCTGAACTCAGACTAAACTTTGGAGCAGCTTTGCTCCACCGTGTGGTGATTAAAATCCCCACAAGTGAACACACCAGACCCTGTCTGTGTCTATCTATGAGTGTTATTGTACCTCCTTCTCTGCTGACGTATAAACGGTACGTCCTCATTGAGGAAAGTGTGCCCATGAAATAGGGCTTAGGGGGAAAGTGTGTGTTTGCTAATCGTTTTTGCTCCACTAAACCACTAACTGCTATGTCTGTGCCGCTGTTTATCCATAAACGAACTACAGTACTCCAATTAAAATATTAGGCGAACCATCCACATTGCTGTTACTAATTGGTGTGTTTTTTACTTTACAGTATGCGGAATGTGCTCTCCATGGTCCTGATTTGACTACTGTAATCTATTGTGTTCTGTTCCTCGGACCTAGCCAGTAAAATGTAATTTGTTGTGTCATCATAAAAGGGACTTGAGTATGGAAGTTAATTATAACTATGGTTTAATGTACAGTTAATTAATGGGGCTGGGAAGGTGCCACAATCTACAGTTTAATGCACAGTTAACAAAAAAATCAGTTTATTTGCACCTGGCCAATATCGAACAACATTTACTTCAGAACATCATATGATTCTATCAGTGTCTTGGAAGATCTACAACAGTGTCTTATGCAACAATTGTGATAGTGAAGCAACAACTGAATTGTGTCTGCTTTTCAAATATTTTTTGATTTTTACTATCCTCAAGAATTGGACCAAAACTGTCAAATAACACATGAAGATTCAGATGACCACCCTACAAAATCAGTTTACTAGATGTCTTTGTATCTGAGATAAATGCCAAATGTGGTGAGTCAGCTACTCAGAAATATCTCACAATGCTTCATGGTTTGGAGGGCTCCACAGCATAGCTCCTCAAACATCAACAAGTCAGTCGTTGTATTGCTCAGATGATCTACTGTGTATGTTTAGAGTACTACAACTGTGAAGAGGCATGATGTAAATCTTTCTGTGGTTATCCACTGAACCCATCATGAGTAAAATTAATGTTAAAAATAAAAGTTACTGCTGTAGCTCTCCCAAGCTAAGCCACATCTGCTCTGACAGTGTGAAAACACAACACTTATTAGGAATGGAGATGTCAATCACTGTATTGCAGCACCAAGAGTACAGTATATCATGCAGAACATGCCCCAAGACACTGTATGTATGATGACCGCTCAGCTCTCTCTTACCCTGCAATGCTTAAAGATACTGTCCCTTTAACATGATTATTAACATGTAACACCTTTTGTCACATTCTGTGAATATCTCCTTGGGACCTGATGGCTGTCCATTCTCTGAGTACACACAAAAAAAAGTGGTCTTCATACACAATCCTGGCTCTGTGAACTGGAAACAAACATAGTGGAGCCAGCCTGTTCCAGACACTGTGTGGAGTTTCTCGGGGGGCACTGTTTAGCGTTTGGTTCAAATATAATGGGAAAAAGTGTCTGTTAAAAAAACCCTACACATAAACATCAACAAATGTGACCTCCAGCACTGCTTACAGACTTAGGACTCTTGTGCCTACTGTAGAAGTCGGAAGTAGAAAAAAAATCAAATGAATGCTGCAATCTGATCCTGAAGTCATTTATCCATTATTGGAAGGGAAAGATACTAGTTATTTCTAAGGATTTAAAAATGGATACCAAGATGAACACTGGCCTTGTAACAAAGTGAGTTTTAGCAGTCATGAGGGACATGTAAGTTACATGAATATGTTTAATGAGCTGCAGATGTAGCCATGGCTAAATGTCGACCAGTAGTGGATTCCTATATATTGTCTGTGTTTATCCTAACATCATGTTTTTATTTAGTCCACTTCATATTGTGCTTATTAGAGGCTGAGGTATTTTGTTTTCCATTGAAAATGTATAGACACACAGTTTAATTTCACTATTTTGACAGTCGGCTAGCCTAGGCCTAGGCCTACTAAACAACGCATTTCATTTGAAAAAGCAACACGATCAATCGCTAACAACTAAGTGCAACTTCAGCTCTTTTAATACATCCAAAAGGGCACTGCACTTTTGCCTGTTTAGGCTATTTGTTTGTTTTTGTTCTCTCGTGGGTCGTGACTTTTCCAGGCTGCGTTAAATGCTATAAAGCCTTTATTTTTTAGGGCTAAAGTTTAAGCATAAGTTTAAGCATAAGCAAAGTGTATGCTTATACTTTAGCCCCCAAAAATAAAGGCTTTTTAACATTTACGATCCTACCGAGTGCCTGAATGTTTTCCTTTATCTTCTCAATTCTATTTGAGTTATATAAATTACTGTCAAAATCTACACTCTCTCCAGTCTTCGAAGATATCATGCTGAGTCTATGCTCTCTCAAAAGTATTGTGCAAGTCTATACACCTTTGAAGTAAAAAAAAAGAATAATTCTTGGATAGGATTCAGCAGCCAGTCATTCAAAAATAAGGCCCCTATAAAACGTCAGCCTCATCCAGCCCTTTCCCTCAACAGGCAGTGTTTGTGCTTAAAAGCCTCCTGTCAACCTGAAATGTGTTTGAAGTGGTGAGCATTTCAGTCTGAAAGTCTCCTGGAATCTAGAAACAGGTTTTGTTTCTTCCAACACATAATGAAAAAGAAACCCTTAATTGGCGAGTCTCACACCGCATGGGGCCCCAAAGACTGTGAGGGTGGCGGACGGGACAAAGCTCTCTCACGCACCGACAGCTTCGAAGCCTGTACAGCTTCTCAGGTGTAGAACGGCTGAGGTGGCTCCATTGTTGATGGTGAGTGCTACCCAGGGCCAAGTCTGACACCTCCAAGTAAAATGTGTGATGTGATAACCCATTAGCACATTTATGTATATTTATGTACTGTATATTATGTATGTACATTTATAAATCTCTTTGTAAATGGATGGGGCAAAGGTGCATCAGTAACATTCTGTCATCATCAGAAGCATTTGAAATGTCCAGGGATGGGCAGGATAAATATATTAATAAAATGGACCACTGATTAATTGGAAATGATAGGGCTTATTTTTTTTTACAAAACAGTAACCATTTCAATTGATCAGTGTAACTGTATTCTGAATACTACCAATTCAAATTGTAATATATTTACATTTATTCCATTACTCTCAAACACTGATTGGCAGAGACAGCATATTCAGATATATTTTGATTAATGTGGCCAGACTCTAAGCATGACATTGTGTGGGGTATCTGGTAAATCTATGTTAGTTTCTTCATTGAAATTGTCAAATCCCTCAAGCAAAACCAGCAACAGTTTGTGCTGTCTCCATGTTTCATGTATTGGTACTTTACATAAGCAGAGTATTCACAAAAAAAAATGAGGATGAGGTATCTCACCACTTCAGTGGTCTCTCTTGCTCACATTGTATGCATGCAGTTCATTACATCTCCATATCCCTGAGAGACACGAGCACCACACATACACATATGGACCCTTTCAAGAGAGTTCCATTATCAGCATCATAGTTGGCCCCACAAGGCTTCCGTTTTAACATTCCATATGTTATCTTAATGCAGAGGAAGTAGATTGGGGCCCAAATAGAACATTCAAGCATTGTTTTTGTTTTTATTGATGAAAGGGTCTATACATCCAGATGCAGAAATATCAACTGGTATGTACCTTTACACATTTGACAGTGTCTTGAATTGTGGACTTAACAGACCCACAGAAAGACACACACACACACACACACACACAAACCACCATCACTGCTGCCACCACTACCACTACATAAACACTGACCACTGACAGTTCTTCCCATGGGGCCATAGTACAGAGAGAGCTTAAGAAAGGCACCTCCCGCCGTGCAGCTGTGAAGCCTCCCTGGTCTCCTCAACTCTCTCCCCAAGCTGAAGTCCATTTCTCTTTGACAGTGACCTTGAGCTATCAAGGCCACAGAAGAAAAATGCAAAATTCTACAAAGCCACAGTATACACTCACTCACACACACACACACACACACCCCTCGCCGTCAGTATGGATTCCACGTACCTTCTCCTTGTATATGGGGAAAAGAATAGTGAGTGTATTTGTGTGAACGTATTTGTCATATGGGGTGCTTCATGGAATGCTTGATTTGTTCTGTGTTATGTGATCTGCTCCAGAAATGTATCATACAGGAAGCCCAGGATTTCGAATACTGTACATACTAGTTTGCTTTGTTTTAGGAACACTGAAAAAATGTACTTCTAAATGGTATTTAATTGAATATTTATTGTTTGCTTTGTTTTAGGAACACAATAGAAAATTGTCATATAGGCTTTCTGTGTGACACTCGAAAGTAATCTAGGCATGAACAATTGGGCTGTCCTCTGTATAATTTATTTCAGTGTTTTTTTTTGTTGTTGTTGTTGTTTTGCTGTGCACAAATAAATCTAAGAGGCACACACTAAGTGTATATCAAGAGAATCAGAGGAATTAGAAAAGCTCTGACAAGTTATTCATCTGACAAAGGCATTATTTATAAAGCTGGATGTAACATTGTTAATTTAGCCTCACACCTCGTGGATGTAAGTCTTTTAAATGGAGCAGAGCTGCAGTCATTACTCATTGTCAATGGGACTTCAAGTGAACAGGCCAGAACAACAAATCATTAAAGTCTCAATGGCCTCGACCATTACAAGACGAAGCTTGTCAAAGCTGACATGACAGAAATGTATAGACCATATAGATGCCAATGCAAAGCATTATTGCATCTGAACCCAGATGAATTCTTTATTCGGTGTACATGAGCACATAACACCATGGGGATCAATCTGCTGTGATAGACATTCACAAAATCGGAACATTTCTCTAGGAGAAAAAAGAAACACATACACGCATGCACGCACATACACAGAATGCAATCAAAAATGCAGTTCATGATATAATAATATATCCGTTCAGAAACAGCCAAAACTCACACAAACACATGGACGCCAGCAGATATAAACTGGCTATGACTGGCTGGCTGACTTATTTTATCATATCAAGTGCAGTAGTAGAAAATCCACTGACTTGTGAAGACAGTGAGCTCAGGTTTAATCATGGTATGCTTCTTTTAACCAAATGGGCTGGTAAATGTTTACTATGAGGGACTGGACAGAAGCCTACTGCAACTGGTTGTAATTCATCCTTATACTTTTACTTTTTTAACCTTGAATATCTTTATTACTCAAAGAGCTTGTATTTTCACTCATGTCCATTTGTTTGTTGGTCTGCTGGTTTTGTTTGTTTGTTCGGGTGAGCCAAAACCTACTGGTTCAATTTCATGATGTCTGTTGGATAGCATGAATAAAGGAAGAACCCATGACATGTCTGACACAAGCATGGATCTAGTTTAGCCATCACTTTCGTTGTTGAGATTGTATAAGGCTGAGTGAGAGCATTAGTCCCACTGGTATCAGAACAAAGAGGGAAATGGAATGCTTCAGAAACATCAGATTTCAGGTCACTATGTTGTGAATGACGGCATTTTCATTTTTAGAATATACTGTATTTGTGTTATGGTAGAATGAGTTGCTTTGCGTTTACGTTTTGCGTTGGAATTAACTCTGCCCGATTAATTTCACAGCATGACATGGCATCTACGACTGTTTCAGCTTAGCCGCTGCAAGTGCCAGCTTTAATTTCTGACTCAGAGCTGTTTCAGTCCTCAGAGAAGGGAACTCTGCCAGAAGGACCCAGGAGACCGAAATAAAATAAAAGAATTTCATTCTGGATAGGATGTACAGAACCATTAAAGAAACATAAGAGGAACAAAAAATGATCTGGATTTAGAGACAGTCTTTCATGTAGGCCCCCATCTATAGATTGGCATAGATTGGCAAGTTTCTCTGGTAGAACTTTGCTGAAGCTATGATCTTGAGGTGCCCCTTAAGGTTTTACGGTTTTACGGCACAGGTGTAGGCCTAGATTAACCAGTGACAGTTCACAGTTGTGAACAGGAGTGCCAGCTCCCACTTTCCCACACCTCTAATCATCTCCTTGGGATGAGACAATAGAGAGAACACATTTACTGTAAACAAGCCATGTAAGGGATAATGGACGACACAGGTCTGTTAACAAAAATTAATGCACAGTCGAGGTTGTAATACGGCCCGACGCACAGCGGAGTGCATTAAGTGCATTATTTTCTGTTAACAGACCAACCGTATCCCGCTTATTCCACTGTTGCCAATGCCACAATGTTGTGTTCATTTCCTGTTATAATTTAAACATTTTAATCGCTAAAACTGTCTTGTTTGTAGAACTATATTTTTCCAACACATATCAACTCATTTCTCAACTTGCAGGACAAACTGCCATTACTAGTTCTAAATGGATAGTTGGCCAAAGGCCAGTCTTTAGTTCTATCTCTCCCACTGTCAAGCGGGCATGTCCCAGGATTTTGATGAACCTTATCTTTGAAACATCACTATTTTACTTAGCCTACTGCCATCCAACTTGCTAAAAGCCACCTCCGTCGTTTGCTAAATGTTGCTATGTTCTGAACATCTATATTTTAAGGCTTGGATGCAACACAGTTCATTTAAACTTCACAAGTTCGGCGAATTAGTATACAAGTGTGATTCGGCCAAAAAAAAAAAAATCTACTTCATACACTGTAGGTGTTCAAATAACATATGTTAAAGGAGAATTCCGGAGTGATATTGACCTAAAGTAGCAGCAACTGGAATCCATGCATTTCCACAGAATCATTTTTGGAATCTGATCTTATCATACCTGTTCATTCGTACTCGTCGCTCGACTTATCCTGACTAAATTCAAGATGGCGGCGAACGGTAAACTTCCTGAAGGTATTGTCTGTATAAATCGTCTTGTAAATAAACTACCAGTGCTTTTTCAAAGTTCTCAATGTCTCGTTTTAAATGTCAGGGCCCTCAGAAGTCTACCAATGAAGTGTGGAGCTACTTTGAGCCTCGTAAATGGAGTAAAACAGGGATTTATTTGCATGGCTAGGCCGATGCTCGAGGCACCCCCTTTGAAAACCTGTCGGTAGCATCAGCTAACTAGCGCCAGATTTCGGAGTGCAGGGGATAAGCCGAGATGAGCAATGAGACATACACTCACACTCGGTATCATGTTCAACACACTTTGTCAATATTACACCGGAATTCTCCTTCAAAGGTGCTCTAAGCAATGCCATGCATTTTTTAGGCTAAAACATTTTATGTCACTTACTGCAAACATCACCTAACTAACCGCTAGCTGTATGTGTCCTGAATACACTGTAAAAAAAACGCAATCTCTGTGGACAGCCCAGGCTCCAAAAACGGCAACAAAAACAAACTGGGCAAACCTAGCCCTTAAAAACATAACAAACTGTCACAGCAAATCACAGTCAAGAAAATGAGAATTTCAATTGCATGGGAGCAACACGGGAGGGAGGGGGAGGAAGTAGCGAGCGAGCTCTCTGTTTTGTTTGAAAGTCAACAGAAGTGACGTTACCCAGCATCGCTTAGAGCACCTTTAATGCACATTCTAAATTACACAGGACAATGAGAAATTCAACCAAGCAGTGGAATAAGTAAGGGACCGAGTAAATTCAACCAAGCAATGGAATAAGTAACGGCCGGTTATTAATGGACGAGGGCGAGGGGCAAAGAACTCCCCGACACGCAGCGGAGTATAACTAGACACACCTCGAAGGCTGTTTTCCCGCTTATCACCCGATTGCCACTGTAAAGCAAAGAAAAAAAACACGCGGTTTGGTTTAAAAAGAAGCTCAATAGTTCAGCTTGTTGTACAGCGATAGCATGGACAGTTTGTATATGCTTGTTTACAGTTGATTCCATTGTTGCGAAGCCTGCCTCCAGGCTCAACCGTCGTCCTACTATCGTTGTTATAGTTACCATTCATAAGCATTGATGTGGAACAGCGATTAAACTTTTTTTACCAGATCTACTTCATAGGTGTCCCATTATTCAGAATTAAAAGCCACCCTGCCAGCCAGTGACGGACTGGGATTAAAAAACGGCCCTGGCATTTTCACCAACCAGCGGCCCACACGGAGTTGTCTATGACGTCATCAGCATCCAGATTCATTAGGACCTCTTTCTCTGTCACCATAAGCATAAAGGCCTCCAAATTATCCTGTGACAATCGTGTCCTTAGGCGATTCTTGATGAATTTAAGAGTGGAAAAACTCATGCCACTTGAGTACATGACAGTGTTAGTAGGAATTTATATGCTAACCATATATTGTTGTAGGCACAGGTAAAGAGGTTTAACTGCTGGAGAAGGAAATAGCAACAGATTGCACAATTCTTGCAGGTAGCACATTTCTTGCTCACTAGGTTTATTTCTGTATCTTCCTCTATCTCCACGGCATCATCAAAGTCCGACGCTCTGACTGTGTACTCGTTTAGATGCATTCGGTTTTGAAATTCCCAGAAGTCATTTCTTCATATAACTTTTGTAAACCAATAATAAAATAAAAGATACAGGCATATTTATTAATTATTTATTAATGTATCAATTAATTTCAAACAATGCACTTTTTAAACATTTGATTGAATAAGGCTACAAAAGAATGTAGACTAATGTAAATATTGAGAGTCACCATGACTGTAGTATAGAGACTCATATCTGGTATAAATACTGATCAGTTTCCTTAACATAGGAAGAAGAGGGTGTTAGAGATAAATGGCTAATTTGAAGCCATGTAACACTATTGATGCTTGACAGTGGGCCGAGAGATCATGTGGAACCGGCCTTAAAGGGGCCCCGCAAACCTGACAAACATGCCGTCCCGTGATTGGCCGGCCTGCTGCCAATCAATCAAAAAGGAGTATTTCTTCTCTCCGGGTGATAACAAGGAACAACAGATGTAGAATGTTCTGAAAAAGGTTCTGATTCAACCAGCAAGTGTGGTGCCGTATGGTTAAAAATAAAAAGTTAAAAACCTATGGATCCTTTAAAAATCCCCATTATTAAACACAGGTAAGCTTTTAAGAGTTTGGGCACAACAAACACATTTCAAGTCACTTCATTGTTCCAGCACCCACACAATGTTCTACAGTATCTCTTATCTATACAAAAAAATAATTTCTACCTGTTAGTAATGTAGGGAGTGTAACTTTGAGCAGAGGGTCAAGGTGAGCACACTGCGCTCTGGCTGACCTGACTGAGTGTGCAGGGAGGGTCCTCGGTTGACCAGCCTGTAATAGATTTGTGAGGGACTGAGTCTGACTGATGTCCCCTGTCTCCAGCACTGATAGGGTGGCTCAGAGGTTATGATTGAGGGAGTGCGCAACCTTTGCCGTCAGCTACACTAAACCATCCGTTACGCTGAAGCCACGGAGCAGACGCTAGATCCTTCTCCCGCGGCACGCGGAGTTTAATCGCACGGACACCGCTCGCTTCAGACCGGCCGCACGTGGCAGATGGTTAAAAAGTGATGCTGACAGCATGCGAGCTAATAAAGTCGAGCAGCTCCTCGAATCGCAGCAGCCCGTCGCCAAGAGTGCCCTACATTCAAATCACTTCTGCCAGCAGTTTGGATACTTTCCTGCCTCATTGCATTCAGAAAAACATGTGATCTTCCCCCAAGGAGCACATGGGGAAAGGGGCACCTCCAGATAGCGACCACACCATCACCACCACAGCAGTCCCAGCAGATGTAAGAAAGGGTTACGATCATTGGAATTCTCTTTAAGGCCGAGCTTTTTTCCTATGCCCAACTGAAGTAAACAGGAGAGGGGGGTGGGTTTTTTTTTTGTTGGTTTGGTCCGCATGCTGTGCTTGCAGCTTTGATGTGGTTCAGGGGGTTGTGGCACGTCAGCCCTGGGCCATCGGACAGGATTGGCAGGCACAAAGCACATCAATGTTAAACAGCTGTCTGCCTCCTCACATGCCCTACAAAGGCAGACGACGACACTGGTATCCTGCTCTAAGGCAAAGGCCATCACAGAGCAGTGCCTTTTTGTGAATTTTTCTGTTTGGATGTGTGCTACTTTCTTGTCAAAGTGTCTGTCTACGTGTGAGTGTGTAAGTGTGTGTGTGTGAGAGAGAGAGAGAGAGAGAGAGAGAGAGTGTGTGTGTGTGTGTGTGTGTGTGTGTGTCTGTGAGTTTGTGTGTGTCCACAGTGGAGTCGGGAGATGAAAGGGTCGAGAGGATGTGCTTTTGGCGAGTGTGTGTGTGTGTGCTTGTAGCCTGAGAAATGTGCAGACAGTGCAGCTGCAGCATACTAAGCACACCTGGGGACTCTCTCCACCTTTTCCCCGCACACCACAGGACTGAGGACTCCTAATTCCTATCAGTATTAAGCCAAAGCTTTCACATGAAAATCTTAAGGGGGAAAACATGGACCTCTTTACAGAAAGGTCTTTCACAGGTCAGGTAAAGGTGATTGAAGTCAGTGGTGGCTTTGGACAAATGTGATGTATATGAGACACTCGTGTAATGTGAGAAGTAAAGTAGAAAAGACAACACTTAGACAGTATAGAAAAATAGGTCAGACTTTGGCAGTTTGAAGAAGCCCTTTTTTTTTGCCTCTCTCCCCTACTTTATCTTTCAATCACTCGAGGTGCTAAATCTCCCTGGCATACAGATCTGGACACGTCGCACTCTGCTGTAAATATACGAACGGCATAGCAGTCACCACATAACACTCCGAAGGTTACCAGGGTACCGCACAGCCATTCATCAAAGTCCTGCTCCATATGTAAATATTGAGGGGAGTACAAGAACACACTGGCACAGTACTCTCCAGAGGCTACCTGCAACAGACACCAACGTGACACTTGCTCAGCCACTTCAGACAAGAAATAATTTATCGTATTGTCTCCCAGCTTTCTCTTTTTTACACCTTCTGAATGAGAAACGTGTTTTTTTTTTTTGTAGGGTTGTTATGTGTAGGAAATCCTGAACATAAAGTGCTCCACTTGTTACCTTGGTAATTGTCTGTGGAGGGTTGCGTGTAGCCCACACTGATCAATGGTCAAAATCCTGTTTTTGGCAATGTAATTTTGTCAGGTATTGATTTTAATCTCTTAAATGCAACACATGCCCAGGTTACCATGGGAATATTTCGTTATTAGTCACACTCGCTTTCCACTGAGGATATAATATAATTTATTCTAAAGTAAAAATAAACAAAAGGGCATACATACAGTACATATAAGCAACAAAGACAACAACATTTGTAAAGTTAAAGTGAAAAGGCATACTGTTTTACATATTTTCCATTTTCTATTAAATGGTCAGTTAAGGTTGGTCTAGTTTCAAAATATAATTAACATGATAATAATATGATAATCAACAGCAAAACAAAAAAGCTAGAAACTAGATGACAATCATATCCTAAAACAGAAACTGATACAGTCTAATGCTAATCTATCTCACAAACATCTATATTCCCATTTTAGAATTATGACTGCTGCTAGCATAGCTAGCGAAGCGGTCATATAGGGATTGTCAAAGTTTTTTTTCATCTACTTCCTGAATTTTTGGTAAACGATACTGTACCTGGGACACTGAAACACCGGGGCACATGAAATTTGGTGGCCATGTAGCTCCACTAGACTTTTACGGAAAAAAATTGTTTTGTCGCCGGGCCAAATCCTCTGGGGGTATGCCAAGTTTCGTAGAATTTCATCCATGGGGGGGTATAAAACAAATGACTTTATGTGTACATTTACACTCATCAGTCTGTAGATGGTGGTGTTGAGCGAAGGGTTACTGGTGGAGGATGATGAGAGGAGCTACACTGCGGGACTGTCTTACACACACTCTCGCAAAAAACACACACACACACACACACACACATGTACACACAATCACATTCTGATTTCCAGTATTGGTGTTACATAGTTTGTCCACCAGACGGCGCAGCAAGAGACATTCATTACTCCACTTCACTTCCGAAAACCACAATGGATAGGTTACAGTTTCATAGCATTGTGGTCCTCTCTGTCTCCATTATGCAGATCTAACTTGAATGTTAAGCATTGTTTTAATTGGGAATGAGAGGGAGAGAGAGTGGCAGGTTCCAGCTGGCTTGTCATTGTTGATAATTGATTTCACCTTTTTAATATAAGAAACTTTTAAAAGGAAAACAAAAACAATGCTAGAGGAGATTGCGGAGTTATCCGGTTCCCATTAGCCTACTGACCATTTATAAAATGTGAGGGGGCATTTTTGACATAGGCTGCAGGCACTGTTATTTGGACTGATAGAATATGAAGAGTGGTCTTTGCCTTTGTGTAATGTAAAGTCTTCAATAATCCGTTTCCCTTAAACTAAGCATTTACATGAAGCACATAATACGCCAATGGAAACACATTCCACATAGCTAGGTGGCTACCAAGTTCATAATTCACTTTTAATGGCAAACAAAAAATATCTACCTAGCATCATGTCACTACATACTTCTATTTCCAAAGGAATGAAGGTTGTTTATACCAACTTAATAGTATACTTATCATGGTTAATATTGTGCTATAAATGTGGCACAAACAATGTTAGAGTTTGTGGACTAGCCATAGGATATATTTGAATGGAGCTGGCAAAATATTATGAATACCGTGTAGCCTAGACAATGCTCTCAAAGTGACAGTGCACCATTTGTAAATGAGTTAAACAGCATCAAATCGGTAGCATTTCTTAAGAAATTTATATTTTTTACTTTGCCATTATTACCATTTTGTTTGGGGGGGGGGGGGGGGTGAAGTGTCCCTCATTTGGGGTTGAGGAAGTTGGCAACCCTAGTCCTTGGTGGCCCTGTCAGCTGCTTTGTAAAATGTTGCATTTTGACCACAAAAAGTCAATAAATGTGAGCAACTGAGTTTTCATTCCCAAACACTCACTAGACTACGAGCAGTGCCAAGTTTGACGATGTTTGGATAAGTAGGCCTAATGCATGTATCGTTAAATATATCAGTAAAAGTAGCACACATTGGCTTTGTCCGCTCTACTACCCCTCTTACACAGCACAGCACGTGGACAGAGCCTAAGGGGGTAGTGGAGTTTTGGCAGCACTGAAAATGCAACATGTTTGGATGATTATCATGTCCAACATCAACAATTAAAGCTGCAGTTGGCAAGATATTTTTGATCACATTCACTGAAACCGACACTATGCTCCAGAACAACATAAATCAGCCGGTTTTAGAAAAAACCTGTACTTCACCTCCACCTAGAGCCTGTTATTTGTTTTGTAAAAATCCACAGCTCCCGGTTCTTCTGGTCCAATCAGAGCAAGGCTGTGTGAGATCTGACTGTCAATCGCAGTCTGGTGCGCACTGACGAGCACAAACTCGATGATGAGGGTGCTCGGTGGTAGTGAGGGAGGGACATGAGAGTTGTAAACATCCAAAAATTTGGGTAAGTCCCCTCAATCTGTCAGACTGGCCAACTGCAGCTTTAAAGGGGAACTTGCATGGGATTCATGAGTTGTAGCCAGGCTTGGAATTTCACCATTCTGGGGACAAGGCCACTTGGCCTTCAGTTGGGCATATTTGGTGGGGGGCACAAAGGCCACATGTCAGGGCACCAAGGCCAGGGCTCCGAACCGGTTCCAGGAACGAAAACGAAAACCGAAAACGAACGGAATTTTACGAGGAACGGAAACGGAAACGAAAACAAAATGGTCTTCAACTGTTCCGGAACAGAAACGTCCTTCTGAAATCCACAAAACCGGTTAATAACGTTTTTTTTTTCGTTCTCTATATAACAGCCTAATAATTTGATTAGTTTGAAAAAATAAAATTATTCTGAAAAAATAATTCTGCAGTTTGAAAAAAAAAACGAATAAATGGACCTTTGGTCCAAATGTGTATATTTTGTCTTGCTGTTGTAATGTAACCTATCCGTCTGCCACTTCGGATGTTAGGCCAGCTCGTAGCGTAGGCTACTGAAACTGATTTGAAAATTGTTTGTAGCCTATGCGTAATAGCTTATTTTGCCTGTCCACGCCTTGTTGTTTCAAAGTCGGGATTTGAAATGTTCGCGCAATTATAGCCTATTCTATGTAGAAGAGTTAAACGGGAAATTTGAGATAGGCCTTGTCAGCAACAGAAAGGTTCGTTGGAATTATAGCGCAAGCCTTTGAAGATCTCCATATGGATAAAACTTAGGCTACAACCAGGTAAGGAGTTTAGCACGTATCCAGAAATATTTTTGATAAGAAATTATTTATAGGCATCGGTTAGGCCTACAGTAGTCTGTAGGCTATGAGATGGATAGCCCATCTGAATGTTTTTGGATGCCGCCTGTTTTTATTTTTGGGCATAGCTACAGTATAGGCTAAATCAAGGGGAAATAATGAGTACGGCTATTCTAAGGTAAAGTCCACAAAAATAGACTTGATAGGCCTGCCAAACACTGCCAGAACTTTAAGAACGAATGATATTTTGCGTTCCGAACCGGTTCAGGACCGATATGTTGGTGGCGGAACGCATGCAAGAACGAAAACGTTAAACATAGGCCTACCTGAACCGTTCGGAACGGAACATTTGAAAAATTATTTCGTTTTCAAGCCCTGACCAAGGACAAAGTTAACTATACAGTAGTAGCATATAAAAATGATCAAAGTTGTATTTAGCCTATTCACTGCAGTAGACCTGCATCACTGTATGAAACATTACAAAAACATGAAATATTACATAGAACTGTAAATCATCTGATCATCTAATAATTACAGATATCTAGGCTATATATAACATTTATTTTATGTTTTTGCGTGCAGAGGGAATTTGAAAGACAACCGATTATCCCGCCCCTCGGACTGAGCACTGTGAATGGTGAGTCACCAGACCCTGCATCTTTATGTGGGTCTGGCTCGTCAGGCTAGGGTGGAGTAGGAGATGGAGACAAATTGACAAGCAGGAGAGGATGAACATAACTGAGCGGCGGTCATATTTTGTACCACTATGCGGTACATCTAGTTAACACTAATGTTTCCCTATGTGAAGTGTCTATAATACACATTTCCTAAGGGAACTCTATAATAGATGTTGCCAGAAATACTTGAGCATACAGGGGAGGATGCCTTGAAATATTACTTTCAATCAACAGTCTTTGGACTCTCTGGGCCTATATTTGAATTTCATATTTTCTACTCCCTAGGGATTAAGCAGGTATCAACACACCACGCTGATTAACCTTTCAAGAACCTGCATCAAAGTTTGTGCAAAAGCCGCTTTTTGTTGATTATCTCATTACCTGTGGTTTTTATAACATGTTGAAAAACCACTGCACTTCAAACACTGCCACTCAAACCAAGAGCAGGGCATCCTAAAGTTAAACGCTTGACAGTCTATAAGAAATCACAGAATCACGTTGTGTGTGCGTTCAGGGGTCTTTGTGTGCAAATTTGCACAAGTATAAACGTCCCTGTAATAAAACAAGCAGTTTACGTTTCCAGGAAGGCTGCTTTCAGGAACTAGGAGAACCTCTCAGCTTTATCCAGCGCAGTCTCAGAGGGGAAATGTGTGGTTATCTGCAGGCTAAGGGTCTGCAGGAGCCAACCAGCCTATGTTAGGACCTGCCGAGGGGAAATAAATTCAGCCTAGCACTCACCACGGCACCCAGGCACCAGGCAGTGCGGCGGCCAGAGGAGCAAAGCCTGTCTCTAAGCCAGTGGAGAAAAAACACTGAATCCTGTCTCTAAGCCAGTGGAGAAAAAACACTGAATGACAGCGGCATGTTGGCCCTGTCCTCCGCAGAGTCCAAATTAAAGATTTACCTCTCAGACTAATTTATGCAGTGTTGTAATGTAACGGAGTACAACTACTTCGTTACTGTACTTAAGTAGAAATTGCACGTATCTGTACTTTACTTCGCTATTTAAATTTATGTCAACTTTCACTTTTACTCCACTACATTTCCTAGATAAAATGTTTACTTTTACTCCGTTATATTTCCACTAAGCATCTTCGTTACTCGTTACGAAAACATAAAATTAGAAGAAATTTGTGCGACTGCAATAAGGGAGGTTTGGCGAATCACTGCTCCTAGATTGCATTACGCACGCTCCGCACGCTGCGCGCTCTATTTGTTGCTAAAGGAGGAGGACGCACAACTGAAACCCATGGAAGCACGAGCACCTACTAGAGGACCTCGATCTCGATGTTTCGATGTCTCTACAGCTGTTAAAGACCTGGCCTTATCTGATCATTTCTGCGTGTTCTTTGATGTGTCTATGTCCCCACACACTCAAAACACAGCTATGATGGTAAAAAGGAGAATCATAAATGATCAGACAAGTGCTCTCTTTGAGCAAGCACTTTCACTAAAGTCAAGTCAACTGTCAGACTCTGAAGACTTATTTGATCACTTTAATGCAAATATGGCAAACATTATGGATGACATTGCTCCATTACAATTCAAGAAAGTTAAGGACAAACAGAAAGCACCATGGAGGCAAAATCCAGCAGTTAAACTTCTAAAAAGAGAGTGTAGGAAGACTGAAAGAAAATGGCGTAAATACAAACTTCATATCCACTATGAAATCCATAAAGAGATGCTCCGCACATATAACTCTGAAATATACAAAGCAAGACAGTCTTTCTTTTCTAACATTATCAATAGAAGTTCAAATAACACTCATATTCTATTTTCAACTGTTGATAAGTTAACAAATCCCCCCTCACAATTAGCCTGAACTTCTCTCAACTAATAAATGCAATGAGTTTTCATCTTTTTTTTTAAAGGTAAAATTGACAAAATCAGACTCAACATATCTGCTCAATTACAAATTCAACAACCTGAACTTCCAGCAACAAACAGAGGGAAACTAAACTTGATGTCAGAGTTCAGCTTGATAGACTCTGAAACACTTGAAAAAAGCGGTACAGAATCTCAGCTCTTCCACATGTGTCTTAGACACTCTGCCTACCAATTTCTTCAAAACTGTTTTTCACCTCATAGCGGATGTCCTTCAAATTGTAAATGTATCACTGCTGTCTGGCACTTTTCCTAAGTCACTGAAAACAGCTGTTGTAAAGCCACTTCTCAAGAAGAATAACCTGGATGCCTCCATGCTAAACAATTACAGGCCCATATCCAATCTACCTTTTATTGGCAAAATTATTGAAAAAGTAGTCTTTAATCAATTAACCACCTTCCTAACATCAAATGGGTATTTTGATTACTTTCAGTCTGGTTTTCGGGCAAATCAACACAGATTGAGGTAAAACATCAGTCCTAGTGCTACTGGACCTTAGTGCAGCATTTGACACTGTTGATCACAATATTTTACTACACAGACTAGAACACTGGGTTGGATTTACAGGCATAGTTATCAGCTGGCTAAAATCATATCTACAAGAAAGGAGCTTCTTTGTTGCCATCGGAAACTGTACCTCATCACCAACGTCCTTGACCTGTGGTGTTCCACAGGGGTCGATCTTGGGGCCACTATTATTCAACCTCTATATGCTCCCACTTGGACAAATCATTCAAAATAATTTGATTTCATATCATAGCTATACAGATGACACACAAATTTACTTAGCTCTATCACCAAACGACTATGGTCCTCTTGAGTCTATGTGTCAGTGTATAGAACAAATCAACACCTGGATGTCTCAAAATTTTCTTCAGCTGAACAAAGAAAAAACTGAAGTAATAATGAATAAAAATGAGGAAAGACTTAGGGTTGCCACTCTTCTAGACACAAAAGGGTTGAAGGCAAAGGATACTGTTAAAAATCTTGGTGTATTTATTGACAGTGATCTAAATTTCAACAGCCACATGAAAGCGATAACTAAATCAGCTTTTTACCACCTCAAAAATATTGCCAAACTCAGAGGGCTGATGTCAAAACATGACTTAGAAAAACTCATTCATGCATTTATCTCCAGCAGGGTTGATTACTGCAATGGACTGTTCACAGGCCTTCCTAAAAAAAGACTATTAAACAGCTTCAGGTGATACAAAATGCAGCAGCTAGGAGCTAAAAAAAACTAAAAGACCCACATTACTCCAATTCTTAAGTCCTTGCACTGGCTTCCAGTAAGTCACAGAATTGACTTTAAAGCATTGCTTGTTTATAAATCAGTAAATGGAGCAGGACCTAAATACTTGTCAGACATGCTTCAGCAGTACACACCTTCTCGTCCTCTCAGGTCCCAGGTGAAAAACCTGCTAGTAAAACCTACAGTTAGAACTAAACATGGTGAAGCAGCTTTTAGCTGCTATGCGCCTCAACTGTGGAACCAACTTTCGGATGACATTAAAAAAAGCCCCCAACTGTAGCCAGTTTTAAATCTAGACTTAAGACCAAACTGTTCTCAGATGCTTTCTGCTAACTGTGCCGAGTTACAAATTCTGAATCTGCATTGATAATTATTCTACTTTGTCTTTCATTACTTTTTTTTACTACTTTTGCCTTTGTTTTTGTTTACTAATTATTCTTTATTTTTAAATGATTTTACCTTGTTTTATGTTTTCTTTTTATTATGATCTTTACCTTTTAACTATTCTTTGACTATATTGCCCTTCTATGCTTTTATTTGTTATTATTGTTTGGTTTTGTTTATGTAAAGCACATTGAATGACCTCTGTATGAAATGTGCTATATAAATAAACTTGACTTGACTTGACTTGACCTCCCGTCGATAGTCCACCCCGACGATAGTGGTGAACTCGGTGAACAGGGTAGTGGTGAAGATAACGTCATACACGCGTGGCCGTATTTGCAAGAAATGTTTCTGTACATTGACAGCTTTCGGTGAAGCTTGACATTTGTCACGTTATCTTTTCAGTAGGACACGTTCCGCATTCTGTGCATGACACCAATGCAATGCCTCTGCATGGGTGCCTACGTGAGGGATTGTGTGACAATGTAATTGTCTCTAAGAGGTATAGACAGAGACACAGAGAGGATCCATTTCATCTGGATATTACATCCCATCTTCCAGTGCATCCCTTCTCTCTTGTCTCCTGGGGAAATTGATCAGCCTCTTAGCTACAGTACTCCTACACCTGCAAGTGTAATACTGGAAACAATTTAATTTAATGTTCAGTGAACTCCTACATTGCAAGACAGGTTAATATATTGATCTATTTCGACCTCCCTCAGACCGTCACCACGGTCTACACCTTGAATGATGCCATCCTTCTACCTTTTCTCGAGACCATAATATCAACAATGTCATGTGACTGACCTGGAGGCTGTCCCGCAGTAATATAATGCATTCAGGGACATGCCTCTTCCTCTTTGCCTTTCTCGCCTCAATTCTGAGACCGGTGAGTATGATTTCATTAGAAGCCAGTAATCCGCCACGTTATCGTGCAGGTGCCTTTGGTCCCTGAGGGTTCAAACTGGTTTTCCTTTTGACATTCGTTCTAGTGAGGCGTTTACTTTCGCCTTCACGGTAGAACGTTACCGGCGGCTTGTTGAATGCAAGCTAGTGTAGATGGTCGCGCATGCACTTCTGGTCTTCCGACTTAAATCAACAGTAAATGGGAAAAGATGTTCTTTCGCGCACAGTTAGTCTTTCTGTTCCTCCAGCATAAACGGCGTGTTCACATGCAGTATAAGAAAAGTTGTTTTGTCTAAGCAGTGCATTCGTGCACAGTGAGTCTTTCGGTTTGCTGGCCTAAACAGCGCATTTGTGCGCAGTGGGTATACAGCTTGTTTTTTCTGTCGGAGTAATGTGTTCGCGCATAATAAGGATGCAGTGGGAGAAAAGTTTGTTATCCAATCTAAGCGGTGCATTGTCCCACCTTTGAAGGTTTAAGAATTTCTGACTAGCATAGTTTTAAAAATATTTAAGCTTCTATAACACACAATGCTCTGGCCATTAAATAGCCTTAGTTGCTGAAATGGCCTTAAATAAAAATAAAAATAAAAAAAATAAAAAAAACTAGCCTAAGCGGTGCATTGTGCACAGTGAGTCTTTCTGCTCATCCAGCCTAAACGGCGGTGTTCACAGGCAGTAGGAGGAAAGCTGTTCCCCTGCCTAAGCAGTGCGTTCGCGCACAGTAACCCTTTTTGGTCCTGCAGCCTAAAATAACTCAGGATACATGACATACAGCAGTAATAAAAAGGAAGCAGTGTGTTCGCGCACAGTAAGTCTCTCAGTTTACTGGCCTATAAGGCGTGTTCGCGCGCGGTGGGTTGCAGCTTGTCTTTCGTTTCTAGTCTGCTAACCTTAACATTTCCCAGTTTAAGCTGTGCGTTCGCGCACGGTAAGCCTTTTTGGTCCGGCGGCCTGAACCGGCGGCTCAAATACAGCAGGAGTAAAGAAAGCAGTGTGTTCAGCGCTGGTAAGTCTTTTTGTTTACTGGGCAGTATGCATCACTGTCTGAGCAGTGTGTTCACAAGACAGCACGCCTCTCAGTTTACTGGCCTATCACGCGTGGTTTTTGCTGCGGGGTTTAGGCTTGTCTTTCATTCTAGTCGGCTAACCTTAACATTTCCGTATGTAAGCAGTGCGTTCGCGCACAATAAGCCTTTTTGGTCCTGCGGCCTAAACAGCCTTTTCAAATGCAGCAGGAGTAGCTAGAGCTGTGTGTTCATGCATAGTAAGTCTCTCTGTTTACTAGCCTAAACAGGGTGTTTAGACGCAGTGGGGATGTTTGTCTGCCTAGGCAGTGTGTTCACGCATGGTGAGTGTTTCTGTTTTCTCAGCCTAAATGGTGTGCAGGCCAAGTGTTCACATGTAGTGGGAAATCTTTGTTCTCCTGTCTAGCAGTACGTCCGTGTACTGAGAGTCTTTCTGTTCTCCCATCCTAAATGGTGTGTTCACATGAAGTAGAAGAAGTTGTTCTCCAGTTTAGTGTGTTCCTGCACAGTGAGTCATTTTGGCTCTGCCGGCCTAGACGGTGTGTTCACATGTGGTGGGAGAAGATTCACTTTACTTTGTTTTCCAGCGTTAGGGCCCAAGCACCGGAGGTGCAAATCCCTTTTGTTAGGTTAAATTACTATCTCCCTTAACTGTTGTGCGCAACTGGTGAGATTGTGGCTATATTCCCCTCGCACATCCGTGTGCAGGAGTGGATGTCTATTGCCCCTTTGTATGTTCACATACAAGAGTGGAGGTGTGTGATGTAATTGTAATTGTAACTGTTCATATTTTTACACTGTGCGCAGCTGTTAAATTGGTTGCCATGTTCCCCTCATACATTCTTGTTATGGTTATGGTTATGGATTTAGCCATAACTTTTTAGCCATTTCTTGTGAGTGGAGGTTGTATTTCTCCCGTGTATGTACACATACATGAGTTGTGAGTTTACACAATCATGGACAGACAGGAAGTGTTAACCATGTTTGGGCAAAGTGCATCTCACAGAAGATGTGGAATGCCCATGTCCGGCTGGTATCGACCATTTGAGGAGTGTAATCTGGCCTGGTTGAACATCCTCATGCAGTGACTGTTCCTCCTCCCACCTATGATGGAGAGCAGGACAGTATCCATGACCGTCACTCACGCAGACAGCATTGTGTGCACTCCTATAGGTATAGGAGGAAAAGAGCCATAGAGGGCCGTAGCTTAATTCCCCCCTCAAGGCAATTAGTAGGGGAAGAGGACATGCAGTTAAAGATTCTGGCCTCTATTTGGGGCCTGATTGACTGAGTGGCCAGGGGACGCTCACTCCCAAGGGCCAGCTCCATCCATGGCAGGTTAGGCAGCAGGAACTTTCCCTGTCCACCTGGCACCTTTCCAGGAACCACATATGGCTGATAGAGTCCATCTTCCTCTGTACACTGGCTCTCCTATTGAGAAGAGAGGCCGGATGTAGCTGGGTTTTTGCTTAACTTTGGTTCCTTCCAGCTTCAGAGCTCTGGGTCTGCTAGTGACAATGTGTATAGTGAAGCCTGCACTGAGACTGCTTTGGCTGTTTTATTAGCAGCTATCAGAAAGTCTGGTAGCGCTAGTGGTCCAGACACCAAGAACTTGTTGGATGCGGCTGTCAACCCATTCCTAACTCACCCGTGATATTGGAATGGCCATGTCCTCATATTGACTAGGAGGCTTGTCTGGCTGGGGGCTGCTGTTGCCTGGCCCACATCTTTGGCCACTACGTTGCCGCTCCCCCACCCATTGGAGTTTCCAATTTCGGCCTCCATCTTGTTTTAGGGTCCCTATAACAGTAAGGGGCCTCAGACCAGGCAAATGCTTTGGCAGAGGAAATAGCAACGCCATTTCAGAGGGGCGCCATTGTCACAGTAAAGTCTAAGCGAACAGCAGGCTGCCTTTTACTCAGCATATTTCCTTGATTCCAAAACGGGAGGGGCGGGCTCAGCCCCTTCAACACGTACATCAAATCTTACCCGTCAAAATACTAAGTGGTTCACCACTACCAACTTGCGATACACTTTTTGGGTACAGGTCATGTAGTACACAGACACTGTGCTGTACCATGTTCAGTCCCTCAGCTAAAACCTTAACTGAAGGAAAGAAACCTTCAACCAATTCAGGAGGCAGTTTTTTAGGGCTCCACCTGAACCCACTCACAATGAGGGCCACTCTTACCCCTTAAAGTATAGCAAGAGTTCTGGCAGTCCTACATGACATTTGCCTCAGCAAACATTAGATTCGACTGGCTTTTAGAGAATCCAGGGGATGATCTCTGCAGCAGTGATGGTGTTCCCACACAGTCTCTTCAGAGCCAGATCTCTGCAGCACTGGCTGACTGCCTCAAACCGGCGTTCATGGGAAAAACAGGCATGTTAAGATTCCACATGTGATGGTCATGTCTGCAAGCTCTGCCCCCATGACTGGGCAGCAGAATGTGTGTACAAGAACTTGGGCAGTCTAGTACATTTGTGTCAATAGATACCTCCCAGACAGGCTGGGGAGCAGTTTGGGAGGGCAGAACTGTGAGCGGTCTCTGCGAGCCCCCATGGAACATGGGGCACATCAGTCTTCTGGAGCTGGGGGCAGTGCATTTCACCCTGAGGGCTCTCTTCTCTTGTATACAGGGCAAGCATGTCTTTGTGCGGACAGACAGCTCTGCTGCTATGTACCATATCAACCACAAAACAGGCTTAAGGGCTCAGCGTGGCTGCTAAGTTACTCAGAAACCTCGGCTGTGGACATTTCCATGCCTGGCCTCACTCAAAGCAGTGCCAGAAGCTCTGAATCTCGAATTCCAGTCAAGCTGTCATCTGGTCCGGCTATCCTCAGCCCTTCTCAGGGTTAAAACTGGCTGTAACTGAGCCAATGAGTATTGCCAAGTATTTCCAGCAGAGATGGGAATAGTTCTCCTCATGGTGGCAGGGCCTGGAGTTAGATCCAGTGACATCCAATGCTTGGTGCTACACTTTCTTCACTCCCTTTGGGATGTGGGAAGGGCAGCTGATCCAGTATCCTGTAAGTCCATGCCTTGGTGTCCCATGGCACTGTAGAAGGTTTGTCTGTTGGAGAAGACCCTATGGGGTCGCAGTTCCTGAAAAAGCTGGCTACCTGCATCCAGGCAGATTTTTGAGAGCTCAATCCTGCAACTTCCCCTGGGTGGTGAGGCCTTTGAGCACAACCCCAGGTGGACCCCTGGGGCATCAAGTTTGGCCACATGCAAAAATAAAACTGCATCTTTGGCCACATGCTCTGCCAAGATGGCAAGTGAGCTATGTGCACCCTCCATGAGTACTACATGCTTGAGGTGGAAACCATTATTCTTCCCTTAGGGGATGAACCCTCAGTCAGTTAACCATGTCATTGAACTGGAGCTATTTTGCCCTGAGCCAGCTTGCCAAAAATGCTCTATGCCCAGTCAAGGCATTGGGAGCTTGTGTTGATCACACGTGGCTGCGTTGACCCACACACAGCTTTCGGTGCTATGGGGTAAGTAGCTGGTTCACCCAGTGTCTACACACCGTTTGACCCACCAATTGGTGGAGACAATTTTTCAGGCCTTCTCTGGGCAGTGTTTCCTAATCTCTTAAAGCCTGGCGGCTCATTCCACCGGAGTCACGGCCGTCTCATGCGTACCATTGAAAGGGGTTGCTCTTGGTGGTATGTGCAGCGGCATCCTGGAGTACTCCATGGATCCCTGCCAGACTTTAACGAGTCAATGTGACATCCGCCACTATCGGCTCCACTGTTATGTTGGTGGCCCCTGACTGGTGATGAGTAGTCTTGTGTCCTCGCTGTTGGGACTAGTCATCAAGGTGTAGAACGGTCTGAGGGAGAGTCGAAATAGATGCGTAGTTATGTCCATAACTATGGATCTATGAGACCGACCGATGACCTCATCCAGTCGGGAACGAGCTGAGTCGTTCCAGGCAAGAGGAAGAGGCATGTCCCTGAATGCATTATATTACTGCGGGACAGCCTCCAGGTCAGTCACATGACATTGTTGATATAATGGTTTCGAGAAAAGGTAGAAGGATGGCATCATTCAAGGTGTAGACCATGGTGACGGTCATCGGTCGGTCTCATAGATCCATAGTTATGGACATAACTTAACGTTACGTATCAAGATCATCAAGATTACAGTAATAATCCTCACCGGATTGCTGACAGTGTCTGAAAAAGGTGATTTCTTTGTCCCTTTGTACTCGCTTTGTGCTTTGTATACACTAGGAAAAACAACAATAACAAAGAATTAAGTGGGCAGTCGTGGCCTACTGGTTAGGGCTTTGTGCTTGGAACTGAAGGATTGCCAGTTCGATCCCTGACCAGTGGGAACCGCTGAAGTGCCCTTGAGCAAGGCACCTAACCCCTCACTGCTCCCTGAGCGCCGCTGTAGCAAGGTAGCTCGACTGCTCTGGGTTAGTGTGTGCTTCACCTCACTGTGTGTTCGCTGTGACAAGATATAGGATAGTGGCCATGTTGTACTAGGTGGGTTTGTTCAATTGTGCCATTAATATTTAACATTGTATCTATATGCGATTTCAGAATCTTCTTGATATTTGTTGGACTCTACTACAGATCTATTGGATTTACACACGCCTGTTGGTAAACACCACACAAATCAAAACTAGTGACACCAAACCCTTATGAGGCCTGTCGGCTTAACACAAATACTGTACAGTACATTGTGACAGGTAAATTACCCCTATGTCATGTCAGCCACTGTGACCCGTAAAACTCATGATAAATTACAATCTCCAGCAAAATAGCCATTTCAGACGCAAAGGGTCAGGACCGAGCGCTGAAAAACAGCACAGCTGTTATGTTAAGATACTGTATCTCCACACTTCACCAAGCCTTTTTGCCTGGGTTTCTTCACCACATTTGGCTAAATAAATATGCCACATATATATCTGTTTTGATTTCTAGTCTGTGCCACTTTGTGACATTTATCCAGGCATGTCATCAGCTGGGGCTGGCTTGGTTTGTCTTATGGTTATTGTGTGTCCTCCTCTGCTTTGTCTGTTAACACAGTTTACTTTTTTTTTGTCCATTCACAGCCCACACTGAGACCTTGCAGCTCAAGTCCCTTTTGCCCACCACTAGATCTGGTTCACCCAGACACACCCTAGCGATCATGTTCAGAGAGGAGGACACTGCTAGCATTCTCACTCACTCATGGAGAAAGAAGAAGAGAAGAGTGATTGAAAGGCAAGAGAGAGGGAGAGTATAGTAAGAGAGAAGAGAGAGAGAGACAGTGGAGAAGAGAGAAATAGTGTGGGTGGCAAGAGAGAAGAGGGTCGGAGAGGGAAGGCAGTGAAATATTAGTAGATGACCTTCCTTTTTTCACATTCATGGTGGCATCTGCTGAGGTGGGTGACATTCTGAGGGGGTGATGACATTCACCATTTTCCTAGTGAGCCGGCCCTTCCTATGTGAGCTGACTGTTCCAGTCTCCCAAGCCTGTCACCTTGAATGAGAGCCAGTCCCAATGCAACACCTTTGGACTTTTTTTCATCACCTTTCATTCTACTTTAGGTCCTCTATCCTTAGTACATTAAGCTTCAAATAGTCTCACAACTGCAACTCCAGACCTTTGAGTCTGAGAATGTATAGTTTGAGGTACGTGATACCAGGGGCGCAGGAGATATTTTGAAAGTGAGGGGGGCCAAATTGTGAACACAAACCCATAGTGAGATCAGATTTCCAGATATCGGATCGCCACCTCTGGCCCACTTTCGACCATCATATTTTAAACTTGCCAGAATATTAAGATAATACCATTGATTGTTTTCAAACAATTGTTTTCACTACTTGGGCCAATGGTAGAATACTGGTCACTACTTGGGCCAATGGTAGAAAAAAGCAACATGGGATGTTGATATTTTATGAAGCCATGAATGAATCATCATGCCTATGATCCAAACATAGACTACATGATCAAATAGCCTAGTTAGGCCTACTTAAATTGTCTGGTATAAACCAAATCAACTCTCCACTGTGTGTTTGCAGTTAATATTTATGCAACGTTAGAACTTAACAAGTGTTGGTTTCACAAGTTACCAGTCCAGAACACACAGAAAATTTCAACAGAAAGTTGCCTTTATAATCAACTATTTGTTCCAACAGCATTTAAACAAAGCATTTATACAATTGAAAAAAATATATACATAGGAAGTAAAATAAAATACTGTTACTGTAGTGACTGTATCACATTATCCCAAGCTTCAAAGAGCTCCCCACGTCTGTGACAGGCAGACGTGACACCACTAAATTCTCAGCTTGTTTATACCCCACACTGAACGCATAAGAAAGCTAGGCCTATCACTCTGGGGTGTGGTAGCCTACTCTCTGGGATTTATGCACCAAGGTAACTGAAGTATCCAATTTGTGTCTTGAAATTATGTTTGAAATAAATGTCTTAGAACAAAAACGTTGATAGACTTGTATTTTAGGCTAGTGAAAACGGCTACAGCAACAGCTAACGTCATGTTGAGCAGGAGAAGTTGAACACTAGGCTACCGTAAATCCTCAAATTATGAACGGGATTGATTCTATTTATAGCAGGACAAATAAAGGCAGGTTCCCATACAAGACGGGGTAACAATTGCCTACCATACCAACAATTGCCATTAGTCCACTAGAAGACATTGTTCGATTTAAGTCAATGAAATAACCTCTTCTTAATATTTTATTATATGTTGTATTGTATTGTATTATGTTGGTTGGATTAATAGCCTACGGTTGGCAAAGAAAAGTCGTTTTCCTACCATGGGTCTCCAACACACATTCTCAAGCTCATTCTCTTGCTGCCCCTTTCGAGCTAATTGCCAGAGGCTGAAGCCTATTAAACATAATTGTTGCGACTCAAGGCATTCCAGCCTACGAATTTTATTTTAAAAAAATTACTAAATCATGCATAATTAAACAATAACTCAATTTAGGCTACTTGTCTACGCAAAAAGGTTTCCATTACAGCACAACCCCTATTCAATGAAGGGCTGCCTTGTCTCGCAATAAACAGCAGTGGAAATCCCGACACTTTTTCAACTGCATGAAACTTAACAGTGAACCATCAAATATCTCCCAGATTTCAGTGCCCATCAGTCCCAACATTTAGCAATATAATCAAACAGTCCAAAAGTAAATTAAATCCCAAATCAAACCGAAAATGCTTTTGATAGCCTACCGGTATGTATGCCGCTCCAAACGAAATGCATGTCTAAATGCAGGTTAGACATATTTAAAAAAGCCTGCCTCGAATACCAGCCTGCCTCAAATAAAGATGATGATAAATGATTTATGCTAAACAAGTAGCCTGGATTATTTTATGATTGTTAGTAGACAAACTGGCTTCAGATATCCAACAGAGTGAATATGAGATTGTGCAGTCTTACAGTACTGTAGATGGCTGTGGTAAGTGATGTGATGCTGTTAATGGGGAGTTTTACAGTTAGCGCAAATCCTATATGTTATTATTTATTTAGCGTACCTATAAGGCTTTTTTTCCTTATCAAAAGTGAGGGGGACGACGGCCGTCTCTTCAGCACTGCATGGGACATGTCCCCCACGTCTCCCGTGCCTCCTGCGCCCCTGCATGATACAGTTTTTGATCATATTTTAACAGTCAATTTAATGTTGGTTCATGCTGAGGGTAATGTTTTGTTCACCTTACCAATGCAATATTATGGACTATCATCAATCCATCGACATATAAATCAAGATATCAACAAGCAATCAGCAAGCACATCACATTATTTGTATACGTTTAGATTTAGTAAGACTAGTAAGTAAATCCTAATTATTTATGACTAAGACGATGCTAGACTTTGATGCATTACCATTACCATTACTGAAACTATCAACCAAATCCCCCAATAAAGATGTGACAAAAAGCTCAAATGTGAAATGTTTCCAATACACCTATCCCTCTTTACTACATAAAATATTGCAGCCCAAAGGGGTACCTGTCGGCTCTAAAGAAAAGAGCTTAGTCAAGAGCACAAAAGCAATGGTATTTAAAAGTGATTGAGGATGCGCATGGGGAGAGGTGACTTATCTCCAATCCCACTTCTAATTCTCTTAAATCAGTTTTACAGCGAGTCATTTGTGTCTCTCATTACTGCAGCAGCTGTCTCCTGCATCTCATCACGTCCTGTTCCGTGATACCACTCCATCCAGGGATACATATCCACTTAAGGACTTGGCAAGCCTTTCACTAAAAACACATTTTAATTGGGTAAGCATCCCTGAGGCATTACTTGCTTGCTGGAAAAGAAAAGACTGCGAAGGTAGCTGTCAGCACAAGGTAATTTTCACTGACATGACACATCTGGCCACTCTGTTATTGCCCACAAGGTAGCCTCATGGGTCACTTTCGACACAATGACATTTATTACAGTACAGTCTTGTGCTGAGAATGGCCCTCCTCCATTGTCTAGGGCTGTGGAAGAAATAGTAATTTTCATGCCATGTGGTTTCCATGTTATTATAGGTAAAAGGGTATAGGCTTTCAGCGAGGTATGAGTTGCAACGTGACTACCGTACTCGACTGAACAATCAGAGGATGAAGGGCTTTTTCCCGAGGGAGGGGAACCTTTTCGATGATTCAATAACAGTCAGACAAATAGCTTTCTTAATGAAGACTTCTGCTGTATCCCTGATATCCAGATCTAGTATCTTCAGTTGAGTTTGCTGGTTGAGGACAAAGTAGTCTACAACTGCAACTAGTGTTGTATCTACAGTATTGTATCATGCTACCCCTCGACCGATGGACAGTTACAATCAGGGCTGTAGTGGTAAAATAAGAGGTGGGTAAACTATCAATTCTGTGAGCACGGTAAGGTGGACTACGCCATGTGGTAGCGGGTTTTTTAAAAAGGCATTCAGAACATGTTTGATGGAGGTGGATGTTGTTGTCCAATGTTTATAACAATACAAGTCAGGGCCGGAGTGGGGCCACTTTTGGAAATTAGATAAATAAAGCAACATTTCAGCTCTTACTATCCTGTAGTTTTTATTATAGCCTACCAATATTCCACAAGGATGAGTTAACAAAAACAGGAAGGAAGAAATAAAGCATTTGAAATGTATCCCACAATTCCACTAAGAGGCATATTGAACTATTGTTTACATGTTTTTTCTACATGGGTCAGCTATCATGTTGTTTGGTGATTTGCTCCTTACTACACCCACTTCTGAGCAAACAAGGCATATAGGTTGATCACGTAGCTACTGCTGTCATATACTGTTCTTTTATACATAAAATAACTTTAATTCATATGGTTAATTATCCTTCCTACTTGTCCCTGTAGTCATAGCTAATTTCGGGCTGATCATTTTTTAGCGGGGGACTGATCTGCTGCTCAGAGGCTACTTTTGTTTTTAGGCCTAGGCTACTGCATACAGATCAAGCTTGAGTTTTGTTATCAATATTTGCATACTATGAAGTCTATGAATCGCCATATTGGATGATACAAAAAGTCTAATATTTTAATTCATTTAATAGCGATGTTGCTTGTGAATAGGTTGACAACGCTACAACGTCCAGTATTATCCCATTAATTACAAGGCTATAATCATGGCTATCTCTCTTTACCAGTTGCCACTTATGTCTGTCCTCTTCAAAAAAAATCTGGAAGCTAATTGGCACATTTGGCAGCATTTTCTTTTTTACCTGGCCTTTTCAGTCCCTCATGGCTTCTTTCTACCATCCATCCTCCCTGACGCTTATCACTACGGTAGGGCCGGGCCGGCTGGTATCTGAGAAAACTTTTTAGAAAAGACGGGCTATATGGACCCAACCAATTAACTCTTGGGAGGGGAGAACAACCCATGCAGAGGCTGCGGTGTTAGGCATAGAATGCGAACGTGTGTATAGCCAACGTGGCAAATGTCAATATTTTTCCTTCGACCAGCCCAAAAGTGAAGCGGCCCACCGGGAATTCTCCCGATTACCCACTCCGGGCCTGATACAAGTGGTATCAAATGGTTCCTAGAGTGTTGATGAGTGCCCATATTGTGAAGGCCTTATTTTGTGTGTACCATTTAGAATTGTAGTTGTGGACAATGCCCTCACAGGACTCTCAATGCTGCCGCTTTTCAATAAAAGGTGAATACAATTGTGTCTAGTTTTCAATAAAAGGTGAAGGCAATGGTGAAGGTATATACAGTAGGCTAGCTTTTTAAAAATGTTCCAACTTGAGATGCAATTCATGTTAAACTGCCAAAACTTGTCAGATTTCGAGAGATCCATTGATACATTTACCTGGAATGGCTATTATGTTTTTCTACTTTCTACTTTCTGCTGGTGTCTTTTTACCGTGCCTCCATTGAGAGCATACTTTATATACTGCATGTGCGTATGGTACACCAGCTGCACACCGGCTCAGAGGAAAACGCTCCAGAGAGTCATCAACACCGCCCAAAAGATCGTCGGATGCCCTCTCCCCACACTGGAAGAACTACACAGTTCCCGTTGTCTCAAAAACGCCCAGAACATTATAAAGGACACCCACCACCCTGGTCTCTCCCTGTTTGAACTGTTGCCTTCAGGCAGACGGTACGGATCAATTAACGCAAGGGCAATTAGACTCAAACACAGTTTTTATCCAACTGCAATAACCACCCGCAATGCTGCAAAGAAATAAGGTGCAACTAGAATCTGCTGTGAAATGGATCAGTGCAATGACAGAAAGTATGCATGTTCATACTGTTTTATGCAATGACTGGGTGTGTATGCCTGGGTGTGTATGACTATGTGTGTTCATGCTGCTAATGCTGTTCTATATTTTTGTATTTATTCTTTTTTTAAGTAACACTAGCACTTAAATTATATTTTTATAGACTCATGAATAATGCACTGACAGGAAAGCACTTTAAATTCCGTTGTACCAGTGACAATGACAAAGACCTATTCTATTTTTCTACTCTATTCTATTGGTTACGTTTTGTGTAAATCTATAATGGAAATCTATTCCTACATTAGTATCTTTGTAGCTGTATTTTACCTCATGTAGCATTTCTTCATGATCAATGCTAATGTACCATAGGAATCATTACTGCAGGTTGGAGGAAGACTGTAATTTCAGGTCAGGTTGGTCTTTGTAGATCTGTATAGCACACTAATAGAATGTTCTTAACTGCTTAAAGGTATTCTGTGCAAATTTAGATGTATTTGCCAACTGTAAAGCTCCCTCTGGAGTCGCGATATATTTTACTCTGTTGTAGGCCTAAATAACAAACTTCTCGTGACTTATCCCAATGAAAATGCTTTTGTTGTGGAGTTGAAATCAGGGATCAGGGCTTGAAAACTAAATAATTTTTCAAACGTTTCGTTCCGAACGGTTCAGGTAGGCCTATGTTTAACGTTTTCGTTCTTGCACGCAAAATATCGTTCGTTCTTAAAGTTCCGGCAGTGTTTGGCGGGCCTATCAAGTCTATTTTTGTGGACTTTACCTTAGAATAGACATACTCATTATTTCCCCTTGATTTAGCCTATACCGTAGCGATGCCCAAAAATAATAAATCACAGGCGGCATCCAAAAACATTCAGATGGGCTATCCATCCCATAGCCTACAGACTAACTGTAGGCCTAACCTATGCCTATAAATAATTTCTTATCAAAAATATTTCTGGATACGTGCTAAACTCCTTACCTGGTTGTAGCCTAAGTTTTATCCATGTGGAGATCTTCAAAGGCTTGCGCTATAATTCCAACCCTGTTTATAAACGAACCTTTCTGTTGCTGACAAGGCCTATCTCAAATTTCCCGTTTAACTCTTCTACATAGAATAGGCTATAATTGCGCAAACATTTCAAATCCCGACTTTGAAACGACAAGGCGTGGACAGGGACAGGCAAAATAGGCTATTACGCATAGGCTACAAACAATTTCCAAATCAGTTTCAGTAGCCTACGCTACGAGCTGGCCTAAGATCCGAAGTGGCAGACAGACGGATAGGTTACATTACAACAGCAAGACAAAATATATACATTTGGACCAAAGGTCCATTTATTCGTTTTTTTTTTTTTCAAACTGCAGAAATCAAATTATTAGGCTGTTATAAAGAGAACGGGAAAAAAAACGTTATTAACCGGTTTTGTGGATTTCAGAATAACGTTTCTGTTCCGGAACAGTTGAAGACCATTTTGTTTTCGTTTCCGTTTCCGCTCCTCGTAAAATTCCGTTCGTTTTCGGTTTAGTTTTTGTTCCTTGAACCGGTTCGGAGCCCTGTCAGGGATTCTCAAGTTTTTTGGTTCCAAGGACCCCTTTTTGATGAAAACATTTTCTGAGGACCCCCTCATAACCATGACACTTTGAGAACCACTGCTGGTTCTCAGTGTCACTCTACGCTGACTGAGAAGTGTCAGTTGGTGTTTTAGTTGAGGTTCAGTTATGGCTGAAAGCTAATCAATTTATATTGACATTCCGCTCTTTCTAATTTTCAATGATCAAAGGTAAATACTCTGCTGGATAGGAGAGATCAATAGAATACCAGGATGGTTTGTTTATTTCTGCATTCTGCTTGATCAAAAGGTTTCCCAGCAGAGTCCAACACACCACATTCTACAGCCCTTTTCATGCTTGGATTCATTTATAGACCTGTCCGGTCCTGCATCTCTAGGTTTGGCACTATGGATCAGCATACTACAATTCCCCCCCAGATGGTATGTGCTTGCTTAGTTTAGTATGTGCTTGCTTAGTTTACAAGTTTAATTCTGCTTCATTCCTAGAGTTGAGTGCTTTTTGAAAGCTTTTGCTTTCAGTTCTTGAGTTACACCATTTCTTTCTGGCCAAAAAAGAACAGGCCACAAGGGGTGTTACAGGGCTCAAATTATCTTTTTGTTTTTAAGGGGGTCTCTCTCTCTCATAAAAAGTTGGCACATCCAGCGCATAGCCTAAAGGCGATACAATTAAATAGCCTATAGGCGCGAGTGGCACTTTTGCGCAGTATGCGCACGGTAGGCCTAGGCTATAACTTGACACACACACACAACAGAGATTTTTCATAGAAATTCACCAAGTTTCAAGTCAACATCTCGAGCACTCTAGCGCCACCAACAGGCCAAAGTTGCACGTGTGTTCATTGAATGAACTGTCTGGGGGCGGGGTTTGTGCATGTGTGTGTGTGTGCATGTTTGTGGGATGTTCCTCCACAGGTGCTGCCGATAATAGAGACAATTGGCAGGACCCCGTGATTGGTGGCTGGAGGGGATAAAAGCCGACTGGGCCCTCTCATCGGTGCGTTCCCTTTGTCTGCAACAGGCGTCCGGATACTTCACGCACCGCAACCCACGAGAGCCGAGACGTCGGGATTACCGCCTCTGACTTCCCAGCTACAACAATTGTGTGTTATTAGGCTGGCTATAGTTAAGATAGAATGTCGGGCTGCTCGCTACAGTTTCTTTAGAAGTGTGTGCAGGGTGGGGGAATCCATTGTGTAAACAGGACTTTAACGTAGTAGCAATTAACTGTGTGTGTGTGTGTCACCCTTTGGATTATTGTGTTGTGCTAGTTCGATTGAATACTTCCACTATTTACATCTGCGTTAGAGTAACTGTGACTATAGAACTTCTCTCCCCTCTAGAGGGCGCCAGACCTTCCACACTGGGTTAAAGTGGTGTTGGGCATTTCACACTGGATTGAAGCAGTAGTGCTTAAGGGCCGGCTCTTAGCTATAGCTACTATTCTTAGATTTTCCACACTGGTTTGAATCAGTAGCGTTTAGCCACTTGCACTTAACTAGCTGCTATCCTTAGATCTTTCATACTGGTTTGAAGTAGTTAACTGGCTACTATCCCTAGATCCTCCACACTGGTTTAAAGCAGCATTGTGTAGCTGCTTGCACTTAACTAGCTGCTATCCCTAGATTTTCCACACTGGTTTGAAGCAGTAGCGTTTAGCCACTTGCACTTAGCTAGCTGCTATCCCTAGATCTTTCATACTGGTTTGAAGTAGTTAGCTGGCTACTAGCCCTAGATCTTCCACACTGGTTTAAAGCAGTATTGTGTAGCTGCTTGCACTCAACTAGCTGCCATCCCTAGATCTCCCACACTGGTTTGAAGCAGTTAACTAGCTACTATCTCTAGATCTTCCACACTGGTTTGAAGCATCGGTACCTAGTTGCTTATATATTTTGTAACGTCGGTGTCTTTTGGACTGAGTGCTAGCCTCCCAGAATGCAATGTGTGTGAATGCTGGTTTGTGTAATGTCTGTTTTAGTTAGTGTAATTGCGTTTTCCGTGTCATGTATGTGTTAGCTTGTGTAGTCTTTCTTTTTATGTTGTACCTCATGTGTTTTGCCCGGTGTATTGTATGTGACTACCCTGTTCGTGTATCATGCTTGTTTTATTGACTTCCCTTGTGTTTCCTATGTAATGGTGTCTTGGTTTGTGTCCCTGCTCTTGTTCTCAGCTAATAAATCTTTTGATTGGACAAGTGAGTGTATCGTTATCAAATCGTTACATTGGTGTCAGAAGCGACTTTCGAACATGGCCTCCGCCCAGCGAGTGAAGCTGGGAATGGAAGACCATACCACTGGGTGGAGGCCCACGCAAGAGGATCCAGAGAGAGCCCTTGAAAGGGCTGCTAAAAAGCTCGGGGCCTTTTATTGCTGCTGCCGATGGAGGAAAGGTGATGCCGTCTGGACCTGCCTGCTGCCATGGGGTCTTGCCGGAAGAGGGGCCTGAAGAAGCGTTCGCGGAGAAGACGACGCTGGCATGGGCAGTGACCCTGCGCCAGGCGGTTTGAGGCTGGAGCTGGCGGTGGCCGCGACGCGTGAGCCAGAGCCGAGGGAGAGCGGCGAGGAAGAGGTTCCTGGACAACGGACGGTTGGCGGAGACGCTGGGGGCAGCGAACTCACGACGGTGGGGCAGCTTCGACGGAAATGCTCTCTGAACTCTGAACGTTTGGGTGCGTGTGAGAGGCACCGTGCTGTGTGGGCGCCCATTCTAGTTGGCCTGTTGGCCGGCGCCAGAGAAAAAAAAAAAAGATAAAAAGAAAGGTTCGCTGTGTTGGGAGATAGCACGAGGCAGAAGAGGGGGGTCAAGCCTTCGTCGTGTCCATGACGGAGTGGAGCGGGCCGGGAGCAAAGGAGGACAGCTCTGCGAGGAGGCAGCGCGAGGAGGGACGCCGAAACCGGTAGCTGACGGCCTGAGAGCTCAGAGTGGTCCGGCTGCAGCGGAGCTGGTGCCTGCCTATCCTAGTCGGTGCGACTGTGGAGTGGAGCGACGGAGGTGCAGCGACACTTGACCCGTGAGTTCCAGTGCTTGGTGCCACAGTCTACGGTAGTAAGGCCACCTAGGGCCCCATCTGGAGAGGAGGAGTGCTGCGGTGACGCCGCGGAAAGTGCAGCCTGAGGGCGGCTGCTGAGAGGGAGTTGGTGACGAGCGGAGACGGCCACGTGGCTGCTAGCACGCCCGCACTAGATTGCTAGCAGCGTGGCTCCCCGTTGAGTGAGCTCCTGCGGCGTGTGCACCCCACGTGTTGTTGGCGGTACCACAGACTGATGGACTGAGCGGGTGAATGCCCACACCGACGTTATGGCAATGGCTAAGCGAGGAGATATTGCCGAGGACGGCAATAGCTCGCGAGGGGGCTGTGTAACGTCGGTGTCTTTTGGACTGAGTGCTAGCCTCCCAGAATGCAATGTGTGTGAATGCTGGTTTGTGTAATGTCGGTTTTAGTTAGTGTAATTGCGTTTTCCGTGTCATGTATGTGTTAGCTTGTGTAGTCTTTCTTTACGTTGTACCTCATGTGTTTTGCCCGGTGTATTGTATGTGACTACCCTGTTTGTGTATCGTGCTTGTTTTATTGACTTCCCTTGTGTTTCCTATGTAATGGTGTTTTGGTCTGTGTCCTTGCTCTCGTTCTCAGCTAATAAATCTTTTGATTGGACAACTGAGTGTATCGCTATCAAATCGTTACAATATATATATATATATATATATATATATTATATTCATATATATATCATATATATATATATTATATTCATATATATATCAAATCGTTACAATATATATATATATATATATATTATATTTATATATATATATATATATATATATATATAGTGTGTGTTTTTATATGCCTTTTTTTTAATATTGTAATAAAACTGAGTTTTATATATATATCCAGTGTGTCTGTTGTTGTACCTCAAGGGTCAGAAGCATAATTCCTGCTCCCGTTACATTCACGCGTGTAACTGTTGGCCCGATTGTCAAAAAATTGGTATCTTTGGAATCCTTGGACAAAGCCTAGTTCAACGCATCCTATGACGTCAATTTCATATGATATTAGTACATATGATCTTCAGACCAAGCTGCACAAAAGTTATCCCTTTTCGTCTTCGGAACTAAAACTGTTCTCCCGTAACAGCCAATCGAAATTTGTGGCGAAGCCGCCAAACAGGACGTGAGCTCATATCTCCGCAACCATTTCATGTATCATAACCAAACTTAGTACGTGGACTCATGATCCCATCAGGAGGATGTTCAAACACTTTGGTGACCTTTGACCTCTGGAGGGCTCTGCAATTAGGACATGTGTTTTGGCCTGTAGCTGTGTTGTGTTTGGAATTAAAATGTACTAGTGGGGTCTGGTAATAATGTTGGAGGTCCTTAGGCCAGTGGTTCTCAAACTTTTTCTTTCATTCCCCACTTTGATCAAGGGGGCATTTTCGAGCCCCACCTGTCCCTCATCGCTCTAAGAAAGTGGTAGGTCAAGCTTAAAATTGTCAAATTTATTGAAATAATGACAAGTTCTAAAAAATCCTCTTCAGCAGAGTCAAAATCAGCTGGTGCTTCAGATATAATAATAAATAAATACATAATGTGCCATTGTAAATTAAACATGCATATTTCTGTTTTCCAGCAACATATTAGGAAGCATAGGCCAATATTGTACAGCATTGTACAATATATTCAATGAAATACCAACATGCTGCATTAAATGGATCCATAATCCAGTCATACTGAGCACTGCTGGTTGGGAAATATTTTTAGAAAATAAACTTTGCAGGGATGTGATGCAGGCCTACTGTTTAATACATGGGATCACAAGAGTGGCTCCCGAATCAGACGTTTCAGCGATTTCACTCAGATTCTCAAAGGCATAATACTGTTGCGATCGAGGCGTCTGTCCCATATCTCAAGTTTTTTCGTAAATGCAGTAATCTTATCTGCTAGGTATAGGTGCTTGTCTTTGCCTTGTAACTGGAGATTTAACTCATTGAGCTTTCCAAATATATTGCTAAGATAGGCCAGCTTCGTCAAGAAATGTTCATTAGTGAACGTGCTTGCAGATTCAAACATGCGCTCTTCCTCCAAGAAGAGGCGACTCGGAGCTCAAACACTCGCTGTGAAACAGTAGGCCTACAGCCTTTTGGTCAGCTCCCATCTCCTCGCAAAGTGCGGAGAATAGACGCGCTTTTAAGGGCCGGGTCTTGATGAAATGTACCACTCTAACAACCTCGTTCACAATCTCATTCAGGTCAGGACTAACTAAGCTGCCTTGACACGAGCGCTTCCCTATGAATAACACAGTGCGTCCATTGCACATCGGGTGCTACCTGGGCCTAGGCTACAGATAAAAAAATAAAATAAAAAAAACTCCTGTTTTTCACGTCAGTTCGCGCCCCACCTGGCATGTCTCCGCGACCCAGTATTGGGTCGCAACCCACAGTTTGAGAAACGCTGCCTTAGGCTGACCCAAGCCAAATTGTGATGTCATCGTAATTGATTCGGCCGCCATATTGGATTTAATCAAAAACACTAAAAAGTTTTCAAAGGTAACAAATTTCATCTTATCTTCATCTTCACAAAAATTGGCACAGTCCATCTTCTGACCATGCCTAACAAAAGTAGTGCTTATTGTAGCCATATCTATAACTGTTCGCCAGTAACAGCCAATCAAAATTGACAGCGAAGACGCCAAACAGGAAGTGAACTTATATCTCCGCAAGGTTTTCTCGCATCAACACTAAACTTAGTACATATGCTCAGAACCCAATTAGGAGGAGGCTCAAGAAATTTGGTACATTTTGACTGTGTGGCGCTATAATCACAGGAAGTAGGCTCATATCTCACCAATGCTTACACATATCAAAACCAAACTTGGTATGGATTTGAGACCCCATCCTGAGAAAGCACAATAAATTCGGTGACCTTAGAATCCAGTCCAGTTCAGTCCAATCCAATCCAATCAAGTCCAATCCAATCTAACCTACAGTAACACAACACAGTCAAGTCTAGTCCAGTCCAATCCAATCCCAACTCCTGCTTGGAATTAAAATGGTCTGCTTGGCCCCCTCATTGCTGCTTGCAGCTATATTTTATTGATTGCAATAGTCCATATTTCATTTCAATTTCAAAATACAAAGAAATAGACTAAAAATCTCAGATAGGCTATCCTCAGTGTCAAACACAATAATGCATGTAATCTATAACTTATACACAGGGAAAATGCACTAACTGGCAGAAAGCCATTGCAGCCAAACTGTTCTAGTATTATAGGCTAATGTACAGTACACATATGATATTAACACCTGGGTGTCAGTCGTCTCGTGTGTTGAACCGTGGAAATAAATAGACGAACAATTTTAGAATTTGCACTGAGATGTTGTCGGGTAGCCATTGAATATTCCGCCATCAGAAATGTCTGGGAACTTTCCGGAGCTCTGAATGGCAGAGGATAGCTACAGATCAATTCACACAATCATTGAAGTAGGCTGTATTATGGGCCATAATTTATGGCTTTGTCAATAAACATAGAAGAGGCGAAGCACAACTTTAACAGCAAACATCAAACCATCTAGGCTATCCCAATGAACACCTAAAACACTCGCATCAAAGCAGGGTGACATCTTCAGACTTGCGAGTGCTGTCAAATCGTATGCGGATTGCTCATAGTCTAGTGGTGTGGTGGTGAAGTGCAGTCATGCTGCGTTCAAGGGCGTAGGGTAGGTCTACGTCCAGTAGTAGCCTATATTTGAATTTAACGTCTTCAATGGTAAGAGTCTCGCACAGGGATGGATAATGAGCGTTGTTTAAGATTACAATGCCAGACACCTTGAGATATGAGAGACCCCCTCAGATTTTTGACTTTGGTGTTTTCATGTGTGAGTTTGTTAGTAAAACACACATCAGCAGAATTAAAACAGCCATTTCACACCTGCCAATGCAAGACTGGGATTAACCCAGGGGTTCCCAACCTTTTTTGGCAAGTGACCCTATTAGGGGTAGCCGTGGCCTACTGGTTGGTGTTCGGACTTGTAACCGGAGGGTTGCCGGTTCCAACCCCGACCAGTAGGCACGGCTGAAGTGCCCTTGAGCAAGGCACCTAACCCCTCACTGCTCCCCAAGCACCGCTGTTGTAGCAGGCAGCTCACTGCGCCTGGATTAGCGTGTGCTTCACCTGAGTGTGTTTCACTAATTCACTTTTTCACATTTCACATTTATTGGGATAAATGCAGAGACCCAATTTCCCTCACAGGATCAAAAAAGTATATATACTATTGTGATGTCACAAAACGTTGGCGGCCCCAATCATTCACATGTTGCGAGAGCGCAACTCATCTCTGCTGTAACATCCAGAGCGGTTCTTTGAATTTTCCCAAATGTCCTTGCGCCTGGTTGTTTTACTACTTTGTCTCAAACATTGATCAAGCATAATTCAGTCAAACATCACATATGCGGGCTGTCTAAGTTTATTTTTACTTCGTAATTATAAAGAAGGATCCGTTACTTATCTTATATCTTATTTTTTTATTTAATGTATGCATATTTTAATGTACCTAATGTACTGGTCAATTGTAAGATACCCAGTAGGCTAGAGATGGGCTTAACAAACATGGGTACTTTATGGGTACTACATGGGTCCCACATGGACAACCCAAATGAATATGCATGGGCTACAAATGGGGTTACCAAACATGTGTACTGCATGGGTCCAACATGGGAAACCCAAATGAATATACAGAGGCTAGAGGGCTTGCAAACATAAGTACTTAATGGGTACTACATGGGTTCAAATGAGTATACAGAACATGGGTACTGCATGGGTCCCAACTGGATGACATTCCCAAAAGAAAATACAAATTGTTTCTTACAATGATCTACAGTATATAGAGGGAGAGCAGATAGCTAACAAACGTTCAGAAAAAGTCCTGTTGGCAAATTTGAGGAAAAGTCGGTAAAGGGGCTATTTCACGCAATTTGAGGGTGCTGAATTCAAATATTTTGTTTACCAAGCTCAATTTTGAGTTTTAAGCTTGCTAATTAGCATAATTAGCATAATCACATACTTTTTGGTTTTGCCATCAGATATCATAGGAATTGCAAAAAATAAGGCATGAATATACTCTTTATGTATCAGATATGTTGTAGGACAGGACTGGAATTACCCCAATGACCCTCAAGTAGCAAATGAAAATAAGATAAAATTAAAATATAAATTGAAATAATAGCTAAAATTCAGTATGACGTTTAGAAGCAAAATAGATTCCTTGATAATAAATTGATAGAATAGTAGGTGACTGCTCATTTTTCTGACTTTTCACTTTGTCACTAACTATTATGAAGAGTTGTCAGTCTTTACAGAGGATTTACACTGTATTTTTTTTACTGTAAAGGTGACTGTGCTTGCCTAGTTAAAACATCTCACTGGTGCTCTTTCCTATCATTCAAATCCCAGCCATGCAAAAAAAATGGAAGAGTGTGCATGTTTGAGGATTGCTGAAGAGTGCTATGGAGATTGCATTATTTGCAAATAAAAATAAAATTTAGACAAGATATCTTTTATAGTGCAACAAAAAGAAACATTCTCCAGTGCATCATTCCTGCATATGATGCTGAAAGGGAAGTGGACCTAGGACAAATCCTCAGCTATGAACTGATTAATGTCCCTGTACTATAGCTATTGCTGATAGCGATGGTTATTTCTGAAGTGGAAATAAGTCATCCTCACTCAAGTGCTGTCTAGCAATGTGGAATGTCCAGTAGTGATCACTACAAAAACTGCTCATTCAACACTGGTAATAGATGCTAAAGATCTAGTTATGTCTTTAGGGCACCCATCTGACTGCAGCACATTAAAGAAGTATGCAGGAAAGTTTGTAAGAAACTTTTGTATTGTTATTTTGTATTTGTTATGTGGTAGCAAATGATGTTGACTATCAAAGAAATAGACCTAATGTAGGAATGCACACAGATATTGCAACAGATATGCTCAGGCCAATCCAAACTTTTCTCATCTGTTGCTCCTCGTTGGTGGAACACACTGTTGGTGGAACACACTGCCACACCATTTTCAAAAAAACTCCTGAAGACCCAGCTCTTTAGAGAACATCTCCTCTCATAGCACCACTTACAACAAGTCTTGCCGATCCTAGCACTTACCAGCCATCTTAAACTGACACTCAACTGTTTAAAAACAGCACTCACTGATGCACTTATTCTTACTGTACTTTACCGTTTTTAAATTGTCCTAAAATTGTTGAGAGAATTACTTTAAAACTTAACTGTTACCATGTTGTTAGTCGCTTTGGTTAAAAATGCGTCAGCCAAATGTAATGTAATGTAATGTAATAATGGTGTAGGCCTATCTGATTAAGACCCAAAGAGTGGTTGAAACTTACTTATTAAATTACACTGGGAGCAAAGAAGACTATCTTCACTTTTTTCCCTTTGCAACTGTCAAAGAAATCCCATAAACACAGGAAGGCCTAGGGTAGCCTACATCAGATGGCCTAAAGATTAGGCTCTTCTGCATAGCATTAAGTGATTTGCATGCAGTAATTTGAATCTAGCCTACTTTGGCTATTTAAAGGTAATTTATTGCCAAAACATCACACAATATAAATGAGCTAAAACAAACAATAAAGGACTTAATCACACACAAACTACTGTTTTACCGACTACAAAAATAATAATTATGTAGGAAGTTTCGAAGTTTGAAACCCAGAATTGACCAAAAGTGCACCAAATTCAACACAAATGACTCAATACACTTGGAGGAGGCCTGCGTCCTTTCTTTTCCAGATATTTTAGGATTTGGATATCGCTTCAGTATCGAGTATCAAGATATTTATGGCAGGTATTGTATCAAAGTCATAATTTTGGTATCGTGAGAACACTATGCCAGAGCCACTCTGTTTTCTAGATGTCGAGGATCGGAGGCTCTACCACCAACAAGTGATGCTGCTCAATGGCATATTAGAAGAGCACATTATCAAGCTCTAGTATGGAGACAAGCACACATACCAAATCCAGTGTTACTAGAAAAATGTTTTTTACTTGACGGTTGTTGCTGACGGTAGATGCAGTTCTGCATTAGGCTTATTCCCGCTATCTAAGTTCATATGTACTGTAGGATATATTCTGAGTTGAAGGTTATCTGTGCAATTTGTTTTTGTGATGAAATACATTAAACACCACGAGTGACTCACTATGTTAGCAATAAAAAATATGGTTGTGTTTTGATTAGAATTTCCGAGTTTATTACATGTTAACTGTAATCATGTTCCCATTAAATACTATAATAAACTATAGTATGGCTTATTTAATGCTCAAAGATGTATTTAGAGAACACTTTTATTTGGTTTTAGTTATTACTTTTGAAATCAACGCAATTTAGGGAAAAATAAGCAAAAAAATCGCTATTTTATGTTAAAATGCTGATTATGCAGCTTGGAACTCAGAATTGAGCTTGGTAAACAAAATATTCAGAATCAGCACCCTCAAATTAGGTGAGAAGGGTGGTTTACCAACTTTTCCTCAAATTTTCCGTCAGAAGTTCTCTTCTGTGAAGCTGCTCTCCCTCTAATATAGCCTATGACATGTTATGCCTGCACTGAAAAAGGGAAAAGTCTGGGCTGACCCATATCAAAGCATGATATTATATTGCCACAGCAATAAATTTATCCAACAGAATCATAGCAGATCAGTGTGTGAATCATTTAAGTACTGAACCCGGAGAGCAAATGAACACATGGGATGCCTGAGTGTCATCATTTTATTGTGTGCCAATGAGCCTTTGCAAAAACACTGAGATAATCACACAGCTCCAGTGTTGTATAAAGTACTAGAAAGCAATACTTGAGGAAAAGTACAAGTATCGTACTAGAAAAAGACTTTGGTATAAGTGAAAGTTGCCTTTTAGAATATTACTTAACTAAAAGTATCTGATATATACTGTACTTAAGTATCAAAAGTAATTTTCTGATATTTAATGTACTTAAGTATTTGAAGTAAAAGTAAAAAGCAAGCGGTTTTATTTTGAACTTTTATTGTAAACTTTATTTTGGCTTTCTTATAGTAAAGCATAAAGCATATTCAGGGTTCCCATATCTTCTTAATCTCACTCGTCAAATCAAATCACATTCTTTTCTAGGACTTCTTAGGCACAATTCTCTGAAATGAAAAATAAATAACTTATTTCTTTCACAAAAAAAAATGACCTGCTTGTAGGGAGAACATTTTGGTCATGTGGCATGAGCATTTACAGGGCTTACTCCCCAGGTCACCGTCACTCACACACACACACACACAGGCCACCTATGTCCAGCAGCTACTAATATGCCAGTCATTAGTTGAAACTGAAAAGGTGTCTGTTCATCTTCAAAAGAAGCTGGTTTTCAAAGTTGCCAGAATTCAGTGCCCGGGAGTTTCAGGCCCAAGACCGACCATAGTGGTGGAAATTGGATAAATTAAGCAACATTTCAGCTCTTACTCACCTGTAGTTTTTATTAGTACCATGGTTCAACAAATGTGTAAAGATTATATAATAATTCACTTCAACTGAGAAGTTAACAAAAAATATTCCACTATTCCACAAGTTACCAAAACAGAAAGAAAGAAAGAAAGCCTTTGAAATGTAGCCTATCCCATGCTTCCACAAAGAGGCATATTGAACTAATGTTTAGGCTACATGTTTTTTGCATGGGTAGGCTATATTGTTGTTTGGTGATTTAGCCTACTCCTTTACTACACCCTCTTCTGAGCAAACAAGACATATAGGTTTATCATGTAGGGTAATTGCTCTTTCTTACATTAAATAACTTTATACATTTATCCTCTCTACTTGTCCCTGTAGTCATGGCCTCCTCATCACTAATTTCGGGCTCATCATTTTCAGTGGTCGACTGGTTGATCTGCTGCTCAGTCTCTCCTGGCCTCTTTCTACCCTCCATCCTTCCTGGCGCTTGTGTCTACTGTAGGGCCGGATTGGCTATCCGTATCTGAGAAAACTTTTTGGAAAAGACGGGCTATATGGACCCAACCAACTCTTTTTGGGAGGGGAGAACTCCCTCGCGTAGGCTACAACCCATGCAGAGGCATTGCATTGGTGTCATGCACAGAATGCGGAACGTGTCCTACTTTAAGAAAAGATAGACTAACGTGACAAATGTCAATATTTGTTTCCTCGACCGGGCCAAAAGTGAAGCAGCCCACCGGGAATTCTCCCGGTTACCCACCCCAGGCCTGATTCAGTCTTACTCTTCTTGGACTGAAGACAACTCCTGCGATGCTATGGATAAATAGCCTTTCACAGGCCGATAGGGCAGGTAGCCGATGTACAGAAACATTTCTTGCAAATACGGCCACGGGTGTATGACATTATATTCACCACTACCCTGTTCACCGAGTTCACCACTATCGTCAGGGTGGTCGTCTTTGATAACGGGAGGTCCTCCAGTAGGTGCTCGTGCTTCCATGGCGGTTTCAGTTGTGCGTCCTCCTCCTTTAACAACAAACAAGAGATGAAATAGAGTGCGCAGCGTGCGGAGCGTGCGTAATGCAATCTAGGAGCAGTGATTCGCCAAACCTCCCTTATTGCAGTCGCACACATTTTTTATAATTTTATGTTTTAGTAACGAGTAACGAAGATGCTTAGTGGAAATATAACGGAGTAAAAGTATACATTTTATCTAGGAAATGTAGTGGAGTAAAAGTGGAAGTTGACATAAATTTAAATAGCGAAGTAAAGTACAGATACGTGAAATTTCTACTTAAGTACAGTAACGAAGTATTTGTACTCCGTTACATTACAACACTGCACAGCTCTCAGTGTTGCCAAAGGTTTTCACATGGGTTTTCTTAAAGAGAGTTATGTTTAAAGATCAGTAGAATGTGGAGTTTTATGTTATGTTATGTTTTGAGATTAACCATACTTTGTTTTCACCATGAGTATTGAGTATGAGGTATTGAGCATGCACAAAGTATCAGTGGTTCCATGTCATGTGTTTCCTTCCACAATGAATGCTTCTGAATAACATATTCAAAAATGTTCATGTCAATTACATTAATACACAGGATTAGATGTTAAAATTCCTTGTGCCAAAATCCAAGGTAAAAACACATTCAGAAGATGTGGACTGAACCATAACCATAAAAAACCTGGCCAACCAACCATCAACCTAGGCACAACCCATCACAAACACAAAACAAATTAGCCAGTTAGCTTAGGCCCCATCACAAACACCAAACAAATTAGCCAGTTAGGCCCCATGTTGCCACCATATTACCACAATAAACAAATACCCTTAACCAACCTAGGCATGGTCTAGGTTGGCTAGGTTGGTCTGTCCCGCTGATGCGGACTGAACCATAACCATAAAAAACGCTAGCCAACCACCATCAACCCAGGCACAGCCCATCACAAACACAAAACAAATGAGCCCGTTAGCTTACCTTACCTTGCGCCCCAGGAAGGGTAACTTCTCCTTACTCACAACCATTCGCTTGCTCATTCTGCTGCTAAGGACATGTTACTAACCACCTGCCTTAGACTTCGACCACAAATGCCCAATTCAGACAGCAAGCCAATAGCAGATCTGGCCACAAACCCACGTGCACCGATTTCAATAGGCCTTAATCGTGCACTCCAACCTCGCTTGGCTGCCTTCTCTGCTATTTCAGTGTATTTCGTAAGGAACAGTGAGTTCATTGAAGTAAACTATCTTCTCTGAATCCAACCATAGAATTACATTGGGTCGTAGTTTAGTACTCACTATATGTGGAGGTACCGCCATCTGCTGGCCAAGATCAACCTTCATTTCCCAGCCCGCCCCATTTTTAACTGGCCAGTTTTACACCTGGCCTTTGCGGAACAGGGTTTATCCCCCTGACGTACAAAGTTCATTTGCCTTACCCCTTCAGTAGCTGCTAATGAATTGACTTCTCTCCTTTTATCCTTTATTGCCGCTGCCACACATTTCAATACTTGGTCATAACGCCACGTATACCACCCCTGGGTGAGACTTACCTTGCACCCTGATAGGATATGGTAGAGACTGCCCACACACAAGCAAAGTAGGCATTTATCATCCTCACCAAACCATTGACTTAAATTCTTGGGAGATGGGAGCACATCATATGTAGCACCTAACATAAATCTGATCCTACCAGCTTCCATGCCCCATAGATCTTTCCATTTAATCCGTCTTTTTTCCACCCCTTCCCAGTTCACCCACTGCCCTTGTCTTGCCTGCGACACTGCCTTAGTACATCTTACAGTCTCCTCCTGTCTATGCATTTCCCCCACTACCATTTTCCTCTTTTCTCCTGCAGAAGCCTTACTCCACAAGGGTTTACTTTACATCACCCCTAGACTCCCCACCCGTGCTGCACATTGCCCATTATATCCCTATGCCTCAATGCTGATTGAGCTTGCTTAACTGCCTGTTCTGGGTTCCACTTCCTCCCTGCATTAACTGTGGGTGCAACTTTACTCACCACTGGGTCCTTGGACTGAGTAATTTCCAATCTAGCCTTAGCACACTTAAATTCCTCTGTCAGACTAGATATTGGCAACTCTACAATGCCCTTCCCATACAAGGCTACACTGCTTAAGCAGTGTGGGACTCCGAGCTATTTCTGACAAAGGAGTTGATCATTTTTTCCAACCTCTCTACCTTTGACAGAGGAACTTCATAAACTGTCAATGGACACATTAGCCGAAGCAAACTGCAAACACCACAGCTTGAGCTTACCTGGCAGCCCTGACTTGTCAATTTTTGCAATTTTTTTCTCAAGTCTTCAACCTGTGATCTATCACTAAGGCTTGCATCATACCACCTTCCCAGACTCTTCACTGGTTTCTCCAGAACTGTGGGAATCACCTCTTTATTTATAGCAAACATCTTATCTATTACCTTCCCTTTAACAATTGAGAGACTCCTAGACTTACTTGGCATTTAACAGCCGGATTGCCTGGTGGAAGAAGGAATCCCTGAGCCTGCTGGTCCTGGCTCTGAGGATGCAGTATTGTCTTTAAATCAAGTTAGGGTTAGGGTTAGGGTTCATGTGTCATGACAGTATGTCGATATTGTCAAGTAAAATGTTACCATTTGTTTTTATCAAGTGGTTAGATGTGACGTTAAGCTGTTAAAGAAACTTTAAAAGGATGCTAGAAATTTTAATGTGAAAAATAGTGGCCCATCCTACTTCTCAAAAGTCCATCCTGTTAAAAAATTCTGGCTACTCCACTGCCATAAAGGAAGCCAAAAGTGTAAAATGTCTCTGAAAATGGAGCCTAGCTAATTATAGCAACTGCACTGATTAGGGGTGGGGGTGAGCTATCCACATCTGTGTGGATGTAGCAACTGTTCTCACACTCTCCCTGCAAAAAACAGCAATTCATCAACATGTCAAAACTTGGCCTTAAAGATACTCATGGGTACTGAGCAGTATTGAGAAGTCTCTGAAGAATTTGGCTGTGCTGCTGACTCCTGGTTAGCTCTTTTCTTAGGTTAGTTTTTGTCTCAAGCAATTTGGACCAAAGTGTGGACCTTTGCATTTTTTGGTCTTGTTGAGCAGCCCAATGAACCTTACAGTGCATTTCACAAACTGCCATTGATTTTGATTGATTTTTAGAAACCAATCCTGATAATTGGGCTATTTCTTGGAACTCTTGGCATAGAGGTCTATGTGCTTATATCTGCTGAGGTCTGACTCATTTGCTCCCCCTCTTGAGGCTATGGGGGAAGATGGCATTGGCTTCTCCTCCTGTGGTGCTGATATTGTCCCCCAACCACCCTCTTCTCCAACACATCTGAGTTCTCAGGTACTCCCCACATCCCCTCCTCACAGAACAAAAAAGAGTTCCAATTCACACACTCCCACACATCTCCCAGTTTACATTAGCATAAAGGATGCAACAATTTCCCTAATCAACTTGATGATATATGAATATATGAAGCTGCACATTCGTTCTTTCCGCACTTTCAGGATGTTCTTGATTTTAACTACTCAAGCCCTTTTTTGTTGGAGTGTGCTATTGCCTCCGGCAAAGATGTGCTCTAACAGATTGAGTGAGATGATGAAAACGGCTTCAGACGTTGAGTTTATATTAAAATCAAACCCCTGTCTGCTTTATGTGTGGGTGGTAGGGAGGCTGGGCTCGTCAAGATTGGAATAAGAACTGAAGACAGCCGAAGCCTTGCATAGGCGTCAATTAAAGTGATAACACATCAGGCCCGGCCAGGGATGACATCTTCATCACATCCCCCTGCCTGACACCATCAAAGCCTCTGAACCGTGATGCTTGATCCCTGGGAGTGATTGTTAACTCCTTTGTGGAGACCGAGTGCTTTCTCCCACCACTGACTCTTACTCTGCTGCTGTGCACGACCCAGGTGGTGAGTGAGGACATCAGCATTAGCTCAGCAGTCTCTCTGCACATCAGAAAGCTTCTCTCAAATGCTTGCCTAACAACAACTCTAATATAGAGGGATTGGAAACACTGATTATTTTTTACTGTACATGATGAGTCCAAACTGATTTTATAAATTGACATGGAAATTTGGTGTGGTTTTTCAACTCTCCAGATAATTATCTCTAGCGGCAGCCCTTTTCATTTTAGGTGATTCACAGATGTACTGCCATAAAATATCTATAAGCACATTTGAATGGTGTTCAAAGAGATGTCTGTAGACTACACGTCAAAAATATACCTCTTGTAGGCCTACACAGTAAAAAATTGTGCATGGTTAGAACACATACAAATATTACATCTGTACACATAAAATGTTTGCGTGTGGAGACGTAATGTTTTTACACCTGTAGGCGTTTCGTTATTAGGCATTTTGACCCTGTTTGCGTGCCATAGTGCACCCACACATACACATACACACCACACACACAAATACTATATGCAAACATGTCACAAAGCTGTCACAGCTGCTGATAGACATCATCAGATCTGTCCACTGGGAATATATGTGTAAGCAAGCGCTGGGCATGCTTTAGCAGATTGATTAAAAACTAGATGTACCGCATAGCGGTACAAAATATGACCACCGCTCAGTCCTGTACATCCGTTCCGCGAACATAAATCACACTAATCAATATGTATCCATCTTCTACTTCACCCCCACTCTTGAAACTTTTGTGTATGCTTGTTTGGCATGCCTGTGTGTGTGTGTGCGGGCCGCACAGCAAGTAGCCTACTGGCGCTACGAAGGTGAATAAATTTGTAGCACTAGCCAAAAAATTTGTAGCATTGTTATAAAACCTTTAAAATCTCTAAACAATCACAAGTAGGGCAGTTTATCACAGTTCATCCATTGCAACTGGACTGATGAAAGGTGTGCACATGAAATGGGTTAACATGACCCCTGGAGGCAAACATACGGAAAAAATGGTCATCCTAGGCCCTACAGTTCTCAAGATATTCACAGAGAACTGTGTCTGCCCTACCCTCCTTTTGGGGGGTCCAGTCCAGTGGGGGGGCTACAGATCAAAATGAAAAACGACGGTTCCATGCTATCCATGTGGGGTTACATACCCACCAAGTTTTGTGTACCCCGGTCTTTCAGTGTCCCGGGAATCCTTGTTGGTGTACGTCACTAAATGTACACATAAATTATTTTATTGTAAGGCCCCCCATGAACGAAAGTACACAAAACTTGGCATGCATTCGGAGGGTGTCATAATGATCCTACACTTTTAATTTCGTGCAGTTTTGACCTTGTCAGCCAGAGATATTGTGATGAAAATGTGATTTTTTGCTTTTTAATTTTTAACTAGGTGGCGCTATGCATGAAATAAGTGGTAATGGGATGGGTTGACATGCCCCCTTAAGACCAACATACATAAAAAAAGGTGGACCTCCTAGGCCCTACGGTTCTCGAGATATTCACAGAAAACTGTCTCCGGCCACCTACAGGCCAGTTGGTGTATAGTAACATAAATTAATTTATTGTGTGGCCCCCCATGAACGGAATTCCACGAAACTTGGCGTGCATACAGAGGGTGTCATAATGATCCTACACTTCCAATTTCGTGCAGTTTTGACTATGTTAGGTCACAGATACCTGTGATTACAACACCTCATTTTTACTTTTTTGTGTTTAACTAGGTGGCGCTATACATGAAATGAGTGGTTATGGAATGGGTTGACATGGCCCCTTGAGATCAACATACAAAAAAAAATGGTCCTCCTAAACCCTACGGTTCTCGAGATATTAACAGAAAACTGTGTCTGCCCTACCCTCCTTTCGGGGGGTCCAGTCCAGCGGGGGCTACAGATCAAAACGAAAAATGATGGTTCCATGCTATCCATGTGGGGTTACATGCCCACCAAGTTTCGTGTACCCCGGTCTTACAGTGTCCCGGGAATCCTTGACGGAAATTTGGGCATGCGAAAAAGAAGAAAAAATCTGACTAAACCTATATGACCGCCACTTCGCTGCGCAGCGGTCATAATAACTAACATGTCCAAAAGGGCCTTCATGAAATGCGTCGCTAGACTGTTCACATTTTAGTAGGGGGGCCTATGTGTCTAATTCGGGGGCTTGTGGGATTCACATGTTAATTTTTGGAGAGTATTATATCTTTGTTCTAGGGGTTCTTAAGAGTAAAAAAAAAACATGTCTCCATTTTTTTGAAGGTTTTGAAGGACCCAAATCAAAGGTCAAATTTGGTGTTTTGTCCATAAAACTCACATTGTTGGTATTATAGCATAGGGTTTGGTGCCAAAAAGCAAAGATATTCTACAAGGTAGTGTGCAAAAGTGGACCACATAAACAATACAACATTATAAAACATTTTTAGGCTGATGATTGATCTCTTTAACAAGAAATTGTGCCTAAAATTCTTGAAATTGTCCGCTTAAAAAAAATAATAATTCAATATCAATACTATCAATTCATGCCTATTAGTGTGCTTGAGTGTAGGCCTAGCCTGCTCTGCCAGTTCTTGTCTACACCTATTCAGAGCACTGTCAGACACCAAACAGGACGAGGACCACAAAAGCGTCACGTTAGAATGTTTATTTAAGGGTTGGGGGTTACAGGGGTTTCAGGGTTCCGGGAGTTCCAAGAGTCTGCGTGTGTGTGTTCCCCAATAGCCGAGCAGCAATGGCAGGAGCTGGATGATCCGGGAAGTCCTGGGGAAACACACACACAACAGCAATTGAAACGAAGCAGCAGTACAGTCAAGGGCTAGGCTGTATTCGTAGAAGAAGAGAGACGAAGGCAGGTCAAGATTACCGGGCTGGAGATCAAAGAAGTAGTCGAGCGGGTCTGGGTTCACAGGCAAAGAGTCAGAGTCGTTTTCCCAAGACAGGCAGGTAACTGGTGCGGGTTTGCAGACGATCTGACAAGTGTGGACTGAAAAGCAAGGCTTTATATACAGGGCATGATGAGTGGTGAATGCAGTGCAGCTGGTAGGTAAACAAGGGTGAGGCAGAGCAGAGCAGGAACAGGTGGAGGTCATCAGACTTCAATCAGCGCGTGTTACCAGGCAGAGAGAGAGCTCATGACAAGCACAAAGTGCAGAGATCTCTGTTAAATCAAGTTTAATAGACTTTTACATAGCTAGTACCAGCTAAAGTCTGTAAGGCCTTCCGTAGCCTATGTGTGAAGAAAAGAAAAGGTAAGAGGATCAGATAGACAAACAGACAGAGTGTGCGTGTGTAAGAGAGAGAAAGAGAAAGATAGACACTAGCAGTGACAGTTGACTGTTGATAGCTGGCAGTTATAGAATTTAGAATATCGAATAATCTGAAGCACATAGTGCTCTGTTCTTCATGGTTGGTGATATTAGTGACCTTCTAGCCTTCTACATTTGAGCAAGCACATTTTCATAGTTCATGGTGGCACAGTCTAGTTAGGTTATATTGTGTCTTTCTGTTAGTCAGGTGATGGCACACATATTCTAAAAGAAATAGATTTTGGGCTATGTATCCAGTGGCAGATATGTGTGGACTGGTGAATGACCCATCACTAGAGACGTATGCCAAATTTCTTGTTTTTGTCCATGAGAGAGTATGGAGATGGTGATCACAGATCAGCCAACGATTACAATGTTACAGTGCAGTTATTTTACAACAGAACAAAGCAGTTTGGCACAGGAACTGCTACAAATCCACCTGTAACAGTGAGCATCTGCAGCATGCTAAGATTTGCTACTAGAAATCATGTGAAGCAGGCAGGACTCAGTGTCTTCAGAAAAGATGTGATAGACAATCTTCTGAACCTGCAGCAACACCTGCAACTGCATCAAGTCCATCTAGAGGGAGTTTGTACACTTGTTCAGCAGCAACCTCTGCCAGCATAGATAAGTGCTTGTTCTGTCCGAAGCAAACAAAAGAGCATCTTCATGATGTGTCCTCTTTCAATGCAGGCAACCAACCAAGAGATAAAAGTAATATTTTGAAGTCAATGACTTTTAACAGGTAGCCAGTGTAAAGATGCTAGGATGAGGGAAATATGTTCATATTTTTTTTGTGTGTGAGCAGCTGCATTTTGTATAAGCTGTAAGCTCTTTAGACAGGTTTTGTTACAGCCAGCGTAATAGAATTACAATAGCATTGCAATAGTCTATCCTTGAGGTGACAAAAGCATGGATTAATTGCTTGGTATCTGGTAAGGATAAGGACTTCCTTATCTTTAAAATGTTCCTTAAATGGTAAAATGAAGTTTTGGCTACTGAATCCATGGTCAGGGACCACCAGCAATGTCCTCACGGACCACAAGTGGGCCGCGGACCACTGGTTGAAAACACCTGGCTTACAGTAGGCTATCAAGCGGACTTAAGCTGCCACCTCTTGGCGAAAAGTTGTAATACATTTCACCCAGCTGCGTGAATCACAGAAAGCGCGAATGAAGTGGCCACTTCTAAACGGGACCCACTGTACAGTAGCTGAAGGTCTGTGGCTAAAGAAGCCATAACGAAAGTGTTATCATTATTTGGATACTTCCCACACACACGTGCTTTTTAATCGCATAGACTACAACTACCAAGCTGGAATCAAAGCACATCGATTCACCACTCACAGTCACACCCTAAACAAGCACTTCAAACAAACAAACAAGCGTCTCAGTCTCACGCATGTATAGCATAGGCAAAACTGTACCAGACGTAACGTTAGTAAATCACCTATTTTGTAGCACGTGCACGTGCGTACACATCTCTCAAAGTGTGCTCTAAAACATTTGGTTTAAATGGAGATGTAGCCTAGATCAGTGGTTCTCAAATGGGGATACGCGTACCCCTGGGGGTACGTGAAGGCACTCCAGGGGGTACGTGAGATTTTAAAATATACATATATTTTAAAAGTAGAATCTATGCAAAAATACTTTAAAAACAATTATTTAATAAATATTTCAGGAAAATATAAGTTCATAAAATGAATTTTATATTTCAGTAGGCTATTCAATTTCATTATCCTAAAAACCCAGAGTCCCCCCCATACCAGGATGGTTCGACCCAACCTGTCACATGCCACATGCCACATCACCTGTCAATCACTGTCAAAACTCAAACGATGGAATCGTTGTTGAAGCATAGCGGTAATTCTTGTGAAAACACAGAGGGACAAGTTGCAAAGAAGGTCAAACCAGAGCCGGCAAAATTCCGTGCTCTGTTTTAAGTCTAAAAATGCTTTGCGCTGGTTAGGGGGTACTTAAAAAATATTTCACAGGGGGTACATCACTGAAAAAAGGTTGAGAACCACTGGCCTAGATCATCACTGGTGCATTAATAAATTGACATTGTGATGAGTTGACACAAATGATTCACTTTGACGAATTTATGTAGTCTAGTCAATTACGTTGTCTTAGCCCTAGTTACTTTACTTTGAGCCATGCTCTTCCTTAACGTTACTTGAAACACCTTTGAAAATAGAGGATTGTTTGGGAATGAACGTTAGCTCAGATGCTTTTTGAGACTTTTTGTGGTCTTACTGTAATGCAACATTTTACAAAGCACTGACAGGGCCACCAAGGACTGTGAGCGAATCAACAGCAGAAAAACCTATTTAGCAAGCAGAAATGTCCCAGCCTGTTTAGGATGCTTCATAGTTATCTTTCAGGCAGGCTAGGCCTATATTTTCCTAGAAAACCATCATGTTAGTGAACGCGTTGTGGCTAACTCACTTAGCTCCTGTAGTCTATATGGCCAGAAAAGAAGATGACAGTCGAAAGATACAATTACAGCGCTGATATCAATTTGCTTGGTAACCGCATTTATGGTTTTCTACAAATACACAATAATCAAATTGGCCTCCATCACTCAACCAATGTTAACGGTAGGCCTAACATTATTTTACCTAGGTTGTAGGTAGGCTATACAACTTGTATAAGATTAAGGTAGGCCTCCCTGCAGTTAAAACCAAGCATGTCCGATAAACATTCTCAGATTTATTTCGGCTTCAAGAGGAAATGGGAATTACATTTCATGTGAAAATCATCCTACCCTTATTAGACGTTCTCTGCGGTAAACTACAGTGTTGTCCTTGTAGGAAGCGTCTTTCCAACCCACTTTAGATTAACTTCCAACAAAATTACGTCTCACTGCAACGATGCGCCATCTGGTGGACAAACGACTACGTAACGCCAATACTGGAAATGCAGCCAAATGATGATGAATATTTGGTTTTCCTTTAATCCTACTGAATTTGTAATTATGTATCGGCTGTTCTAATTGCCGATACCGATGGTATGTGCGTGCCTGTGTGTGTGTGCGTGTGTATGTGTGTGCACCACCATCTACAGGCCAATGAGTGTACAGTCACTAAATGTACACATAACTTAATTTTAGCCCCCCCGTGGATGAAATTCTACGAAACTTGGCATACCCCCAGAGAATGTCAGGTTAATCATACACATAAAATGTGGTGCAGTTCTGAACATCTTAACTGAAGAGAGGGGTGATTAAAGCAGAATATTATTGCATTTTCATTTTTTACCGGTGGGGGTGCAAATACCAAAAAATGTATTCATCCTCGGTGCCACGGTTCAGGTAGTTATTAAACTGCATTTTTTGGGTTTCGGTGGGCCCAGCGTGGGGGATTGGCCCCCCGTAAAAGTCTAGGGGGACTACATACCCACCAAATTTCATGTGCCCTGGTGTTTCGGTGTCCCGGGTATCGTTGACCAAAAATTCAGGAAGTAGATGACAGAAAAAAAAAAACTTTGACAATCCCTATATGACCGCTTAGCTAGCGGCGGTCATAATAATCAACAGCAAAAGGAAATAAAAATAAGTCAGGACTGAGAACTGCTGCTGCTACTGTAACCAGCCCAGGATCCCTTGCCTTGAACACTGAAGATGAAGTGCTTCTATGCTGTTGAAATGTGCATTTGGGCACCATCAAAGGTAGCTGGACCCCTGTTGAGAAGAGGTTTCACTGACCACATGTCTGTATTGATGCACGGCAGTGCTAGGTCCACACATACAAATGACAGGGTTTGTCACCTGATGGCCAGTGCCAGAAGGCTCTAAAGTCTATGATGATGATGTATTGTCAGAATTAATTTAAAGATGAACAGTTTATCTGGGACCACTCCTCAACTTCTTTGATAAGACTTTGTTCTGGCCTGACGTTCAATGATTTATTTAGGAAAAAATAAATAAAAAATGTCCACACTTACTTGCCGACCTCTGTATTAGGTGATTTTGACAAACTGCCACTTGTATTTAAAGAGCTCAGACATTTCTGCAGCCCTAGAGAGATGTTTTTATAATTTATTTTGAGAGTAAAGGTTGCTGAATCCTGATCTAGCTGAAAGAAGTGGCAATCAGAGTGGAATTATTAGTAACATATTTATAAAGCTTTATAAAGCCAGTATGTGACAGGACAGTGGGGAGTAAGTTTCAGAAATGACCTCAGGCCGGATTCCAACCTGCGTTGTTGACACTAAGTCCACTCTGGCTGCCTCCCCATCAAAGGAGAATTATGAGCGTCATTCATAAGAGATATGATTTATGTGTGTTTGGTTTGTGTAAATGAGGCTCTGTTTTTGTCTGGTAAGCATGTAACACACTCAGATTTGTCAGTGTGATCACACTTTGCTCTCCTGTTGTTTGCTCGAGGCAGAGTGACAGCTTGATTTCCCCCCAGATAACCACAGAGGCTGTACTACTGAAAAACAACAAGACAACTCAGTGACATTAATCACACAGAGCATAATCAACACCATCGTCTTTATCATTTCATGCTCGACCTCATTATCATTCTCATCTTTGCCGTCACACACATCACACTGCTGGGGCCACACTAACCTTTAAAGCAGCATAATTTGCCTTAATAACAGCTTCAAACTCATTCTGACTGATAATAAGGACAATGGACTCTTGACATTGCCGATGTTCGCCCAGAATGCCTGGTATTGTGCTATGTACCATTGTTGTCAGAGGGTAAGAGCATGATGACCCTTTTTGTCAGTTTTACGTACCCAGTACGTTGAAAATTGACAGAAAAGGGAATTCCAATGTATTACTTTAACATAAGCTTCTGCCTTAAACCTTGCATACATTAATATATGCATGAGTTTGGTAACACACACACACATCAGGGCCGTAGTCACATAGACATTGGGGGGGACCAGGCTCGGACTGGTAATCTGTACAACCGGGCAAATGGGCGTTCGGGATTTTTTTTTTTTTTAAAGTTATTTAGCCTATTTGCGGCCCGTCATGTAGGCCTAGGCCTAGCCTATAAATGCAGCTGCATCCATTTGGCTTGGGGGGTGACAGGTCAATCATTTTGGCTTACGATCGCGCCCCCCTGCCCCACCCCTTAAGTAGATTTGTCCAAGCAGGCGCGCTAGGTTTGTGGGGAAATATAGCCTACGAGTGCATGGTAGCCTAGGTTGTGTAAGTGCCCTCCGCTGGCTGGTGTTCACATCATCGCAGTTTAACCGTAAACAGCAATGAGAGGTCTAGTTTTATTCCATAAATTGTTTTTATAGACGTTAGTTGCACGCGCTACCAAGAGCTTCCATTTACTGCACCATGTAGGCTACTGTAGTGCGGTTCTGTCAACATAAAAAAAACTACGGGTAGCCTACAATTTTCGCACAACTTGGTGGAAAAGTGTAGCACAGGTTAAAGAAAACCCATTCATTTTTGAAGCTGATCCTACTCAAAAGGAACTTCAAAGTATTTCCCATATACTAGGCCTAGCCTTTTAGCTCACAACGACAGTGAAAGTGAAACTTGGAAAGTGAAGTCTCTCCACCGAGTGTTACATTAGATGCACAATCAATCGCGAGTCGATGCAAGTAAAAAGAATCAACTGGTAGGTTATTAACGTAGCCTAATTTTGCCAAATGTGATGACGGCACACAAACTTGGGCAAAAACGTTTAGAAGGCTATACACTTGTGGTGATAGCCTACAGTTAATGTGAATCGCGGACTATAGGCTAACCAAAGTAAAGGAGAAGATTTGCACCAAATAAAGGCTGTGGTTGTGTTTCTACAACATGTTAGCACAACACGTAATTTCTGTCAACTATGACGATGTCCATGTTCAGTAGCCTATATTTTTCATTTATAGTCAAGCATTGACATGTGGTTTAATGCATGGGGTAGGCCATTGGGTTCAGTTTATGAAGTGTTGCTACAGCATAATACTGTGTGTTTGTTATTCATGGGGGAAATCAGGGGGGGATTTAAAAAAAAAAAAAATGGGGGGGGGCGTCCAGTCGGTACAGTGGTGGGCCGATCTAGGAGAAAATTGGCAGGGACGAATTTTGTTCTCAGTCCGACCCTGGGGGGGACGTGCCCCCCAATATTCAGCTATGACCAAAATGTCCCCCCAATATATGACATAGACAAATAAATAAAGAAAACGCTATACTACAGGAAACCAACAAGCACCATCGTCTGAAATGTCATCAAACGTAAGTAACGCATATGAGTAACCTAGTGATGGTTCAAGAGAGATGGTTTGTCCTGACGGTTTTGCGTTTTTCGTTAGTGGCGTGCGCTATCAAAGGCTTCCATTTACTGCACATACTGCGGTGCGGTTGGCCTGTCAACAATATCACAAAAGCTACCGGTAGGCCTACAATTCTCACAAAACTTGTTGGAAAGGTGTAGCAGAGGCTAAGGAAATCCCATTCATTTTTGGACCCGATCAGACTCTAAGGGAACTTTGAAGCATTTTCCATACTGTAGCCTATTATTTTCTCGCAATGATAGCGAAAGTGAAACTTTTCCCTTCCCCTTTTTGCCCTTTTAGTTTAAATGATGAATTTGTGCGTGCCCGTGTCAGTCATTTCTTTCACGTCTTACAACATAAATGATGCATTCATATTCTAGTAGTAATGTCAGAAATTAACCTGTTTATAGGCCTCTTAGTAATGACTGTTGCATCTTGCATGTTACTGTACATTTAGGTGCGCACTCAATCGCGCATCCATGCAGGCATATGGAATTAACATTGCAGATATCAACAACGTCTTTCTGACTAGTCGCAATTACATTTTGGATAGTTGGAATTGTCATTCAAGACATCTGTAACGTAATTGTGACTAATCGAAACGTCAGATAGAGATATCTGTAATTTAGTTTTGACTAGGCAAAACTGAATTACAGATATCTGTCATCACGTCATTGAAAACAACATTCAACTCGTCACACATCTTAAATGACAATTGCAGATATCTTTAATTCAGTTTTGACTAGGCAGAATGAAAGGTGAAGATATCTCAAACGTCATTATGACTAGTGCAAATTATTGTGCAAGACGTTGCTCTTTAGATCCGTAGCAGTGGGCTTATTTCCTTATTTCTATGAATGGAAGAAGCAGTCACGGCTGTAATGTCTTGTTGACATCTAAAACAACTAAAACTCAGGGACACGTGTGGTTTATTAGACTCTCACGTTATCAACTGATCTCTGTTTCGTAGCCTACATAAATTAGTAGGCCTAGGCTAGCCTACTAAATGCACCAGCACCATCTACAGGAAACCCCATTCATAATGGTGTTGGCTGTAGGCTAATCGAAAAAATCAAAGCAACATTGAATCATCAATTCTTGCTGCCAGTTCCTGTCTTGCATAGGCTGCAGCATTAAAAAGACGATTAAAAACTAATTCGCCCTCTGGCTGCTCTGACATGATGCTAATAAGTGCTAATTACAAAGTTAACAGTTAACAGGTGCTATGTGATTTGATGATTTGAACAACAACACGCTCTGCTCCCGCCTAAAGTGGGAAGCGGGCCTAATTTGCATAGCAATACAGACATCTCTAATGTCATTTCGCCTAATCAAAACTCTAATTCAAGATATCTATAATTACATTTTGACTAGGCAGAATGAAAGTTATAGATATCTCCAATTTCAGATATCTCTAATCAAAACTCATTCAAGATATCTACAACTTGATAATAGATATCTACATTCAAATAATGACTATCCCTAACTCCAGTTTGAGATATCTACAACGTCATTTTGACTAGTCATAATTCCATTTACAGATATCTACAATGCAATTTCGCCTAGTCAAAACTTAATTCAAGATATCAGAAAAGGAACATGTAGATATCTTGAATTGAGGTGAATTAAAGATATCTTCAACTGGAGTTATGACTAGTCAGAATCAAATTGTAGATATCTCTAACTGGAATTACAGATATCTACAATTCAATTGCAGATATCCGTAATTCACATAGTGGATATCTGCAACTGAATTGTAGATATCCGTAATGATAAACCCTATAGAAATGAATGGCAAATGTGGCGTCATTTGTCCTAGGAAGAATGTCTTTGTGGATATCTGAAATGACAATTATGGATAGGAAGAATTCAATTGCGGATATCTAAAATGTTTGTTTTGACTAGGCAAAACTGAATTACAGATATCTGCAATACATATCCAGTCTAGCGGGTAAATGTTAAAATCGCTTGCCATAGCAGGCAAAACGTAGAACTCATGCCAAGTATGGCGTCGGCACACAACTTACGGCTCGTGTCCATTATTGCGGCGCGTAGACGCTTGTAGACGCCTAGCCCTCTCTCCCGTCGCCGCTTGTGGGCGTGTATAGGCTAAAGTGTATGGTGTAACGTTTTATTTTTTTTAATTACACAATACCAGCTAACGTAGGCTACTAAAGTGGAGGTAGCCTATGTTAACATATTTTATTGAAGCACTCACAAATATCACTGACATGTTCCTCCAAAGCACATTCTGTCTTGGTTCAAGTCACCAACAAGGTCTTTTTTATAGGGTGCAGTGGCGAACTTGTTCTAAACTTAACTTCTTCGCCACTATATAGCTTAATATATTTTCATAAAACCTACATGATTATCAAGCCGGAACAAATATTTCTGGCAGGATATTGTTCGGACCGAAGACTAGAGCAAAGGACAGAACTTGTTTTACGAAGATGTACTTTCATTGGCTAACCGCCTTCGCGTTAACATCTCATTTGCATAAAGTTCAGCCGAGCCCAACTTCTTGACGCGCCGCCTCTGTTCGAATAGCCGCGCCGCCTTCCCAAGGTGCATTGCGGAAGCATACTGTAAACCACGCCTTGCCGCTCTCCATAGGAAATCAATGGGCTATGTGCGGCGCGGTGGGCTTTACCGCGATAATGGACACGAGCCGTTAGGAAAGAACGTTTACAATGCTGGCGGTGATAGCCTACAGTTAATGTGAATCGCGGACAATAATTAAAGAAAGAAATCGCTCCATTCAAATAAAAGCTGTAGTATTGTTTCTACATGGCACAAAACGTAATTTCTGTCAGTAACCAGGCTATAATTCATGGGGTAACGTGAGGTGAGTCAAACAGAAGAGGGTCCGGTCTTAGTAGCCTATTCCTGAATCATGTCCCTTTCAAACTACGTTAAAATTGTGTGTTTAGCTGCCAGTATAATAAAATCAAAACACAAAAACAAAATCGTATTAGGCTATAGGTCCAACCCTATGTAGCCTCTCTAAGCCTTAGTTTTTTAAAATACTCCGGTGTAAGTAATTAGTCAAAGAGCCATTGTATCCGGTGTGATATAGAGGTTAACATAGATACTCTAGTTTATAGAGTACATTATAATGTTATAATGTACAATACATTTTGGAGACAAATGGAGTCATAGCTATATGTCCGGGGATGGATTACTGAATGGGCCTACTGGGCCCAAGAGCTCAGGGCGCCCTGAAGCCCAAGCCTCTGTGTGAAGTTGCTTCTTCTCCACCCTTCTCTTCTCTTTCCACAAAAATCACCAGAAGTCATCATTTAAAGGGTCATTTTTTTAAAAAAGTCTTCCGGGGGAGCATGCCCCCGGACCCCCCTATCTTCGCTGGGGGGACTTTTTGCATAATGTACCCAGGGGTTCATAAACCATCTATGCCCATGTCTGGAAGTTTGGAATACCCTAATTGACTGACTAATGACTTGTTTGTGATTTTTAATCAAATAATATTTGTCCATGGCAGGAAATGTATTGAAATTCTGTTTGGGGGTCCCCTAGACACCACCACAGATTTGGTCCCCCCCAATGTTGACATCATGACTACGGCCTTGACACACATACATACACAAACACACAAAAACACATTCTACAACACTACTTGCACTACTTGATGAGACAAGGGCTGAGAAAAAATCTTGCGTTCTAAGATAACATTCAGTGGCATCTCCTGTCCTTGCTTGGTGTTCAGATGAAGGGCAGGTGGTCAGTGCACCTAAGGGAGAGTTTATTCACAGTACAGGGACATACATTCTCTGGCCTTTTGCACTTCAGAGCTATTGCCTAAAGTGAAGAATGTAATATTGGGCCCATCTGCTGTAAAGAAACGTTTAGGAGAGCTACTATACTTTTTCGAATAACAAATTCACCCTGTGCAGGATTTATGGGCTTTTGCTGTCGACAAATGGCACTTGGAAGACCATTCACCTCCTGGGGACAAAAGACACAATGTACAGTGTATCTACTCTAGCACAAGCAGTTCTATGTTGTCAGCCAGTGCATTAAAGAAGAGTGGGGAAAGCATTGATTTGTTTATCCCTATAAGGGAGCGCTGCAGGAAAGAGAGAGAGAGAGAGAGAGAGGAGAAAAGAGGAACATGGAGGACAGAGAAAGACATTGTTGCAGGAACTGAGAATCCATTCCACGCATTCATACACAATCTCAACAGAAAAATGATAATCAGTGCCATTGACTGATCTCACAGGGGTCCTTCCTTCAGTCTCTGGTGTCACCTTTATGTCACAAAAAAGCATGTTTGGACTTGAACATACAGGCAGGGGCAAGGGAAGGTGAGAATGGTGTGATGTAACTGAATCAGGAAATCTCTTTTTTGATCTTTTGATCGGGATCTCCCTCGCAGGAAATCTCTAGCTCCACACCTGCTGCCCTCTCCTCCGAAGGTCCTCTGGTCATCCCTTCAGCAACGATTTCCAATAAATACCACTGAATGCAAAAGCCAGTCCATTACTGTTAACAGGTAGTGTGCCCAAAGTTTGTTGTGACGGTGACACATTGATCGCATTCGTCGTCCGCTTACTTTCCAAGAAAATGACCCTACCATTCTCGGAATAGGATAATTGGCTCATGGCTCTTACCAATGGCTCCAGGGTCATCTGTGATACAGGCATGTCCCAGCTGGTCCTCTACCGATACATCACGGCACCTGAGCAACAGAAGAACAGGTGGGGAAGACTGATGATGCTCGCTCAGGCACGTGCAGGCAATTGTAAACCGGGGGGGGTCGTTCCAACGAGGTTCCCGGGTCCATCTCATTTGTCAGCCAGAACACCAGGGCGTCCGCAGCCGGTCTCCAAGTGACCACCGAGAGCCTCCTCAGGGAGGCCAGAAAGCAGAGCCTCATCTGCATCTCTGCCCAACATCCAGCTGAACTCCCTTGTGACGCACGCGGGAAGGAGAGAGACGGCGGGAGAGCGAAGAACAGCACAGTGGCAGGAGAGAGGAGGAGAGGTGTTATAGGGGAGGGAGGGGGGGGGGTGAGGAAAGAAAGAAAATGTAGAAATTGAGAGGAAAAAAGGGAGGGTGTCAAATAAAGGGAAACAGGAAAGGTGAGATGAAGAAAGGGTGAGAGAAGTGGAAAGGAAAGGAAGGATGAAATGAAATGGGAGATGAACACGAGACATATGAAGAGAGGTGTGGAGAGGAGGAGAGGAGACGTATGAAGAGAGGTGTGGAGAGGAGGAGAGGAAAGGAGAGTTGAGGTGAAAACCCCTATTAATGCCCGAATTGCACACAGAGGAGAGAAATTAATAGATGCCAAATAAGAGAGAGAGAGAGAGAGAGTTGGAAAGGCACTACTGGCTAAATGAGACAAGGGTGGGGAGGAGGAGATCGATTGTGCAGAGCCTCAGAGAATCAGGCCAGTGGATAACTTAGTGGCACTGGCCTGCTTAAAATACACACAGGCAGTGAGGCACTATCTGATTACAGTCGATTTGCCATCCTCCCAGCATGCCGCCAGCGCGATGCACTTGAAAGGACTCAGGTAGCCCACAGAAAACTTCAGCACAGCGCTCCAGCATCCTCCCGTGGGAAGACCTGTCGCTCCAACACTGCTCTGGCTGTGAATGTGGGACATTTGTTTTTAAAAGCAGAACAAAATAGAGGCCATTTAGGGGAATAAAGGAGGACATTGCTGTTCATGCTTGGTTGGTTCGGAGCAGCAGTGGAGAAGCATCGAGTGCTCTCCCCCTCTTCGCATTTTGAACTGACAGCAGTCCGTGGGGAGGCGACTGGAGGGTTGATTGGCTTTTAAAGATCCCTGCGGGCAAAAACACTGAAGAAACACTGTTTGGACAATCGGTGTGTGTGTGTGTACGGTCATGGCCAGGTGGTTGCAGTCACTCAGGTAAACATGGCCTGTGGATGAATTAGCTAATAAAATTCAACCTGTCGGGTTCCCTAAAGTACACTATAAAGATGATGCCCTAAAGTACACTATAAAGATGATGCCCCAAAATGTGTGATAAAAGTGAGAAAGGGACAAAATGTGATTTCAAATTTACAAATTTGATTTCAATTTTACATTGAACCATCGCAATATGAATATGTCAAGGCATTTTGTAGAGCCCAGCTTTAACGTGGACCTTGATTCATACTCTATGTAAACATCACATGCTGTATGCCATTCATTGAGCATTGGTTCTTCAAAGGGACTAGACAACACTGAGACAGAAAGAGAGAGGGAGATAGCCTGGCGAGCCAGACCCACATTAAAATGTAGGGTCTGGGCACTCACCGTTCGCAGTGCTCAGTCCGAGGGATAATCAGTTGTCTTTCAAATTCCCTCTGCACCTAATAGGGCGCAATAGGATATTTGTTTTCAAGTAGCAGAGAATTCAAGCCAAACCGTTGCAACTCTGCCATCAATCATTATGTTAAGCGCACCAAACGACTCTATACACGATTTCAATGCCTGATTTGGTTTCGATTTCTGGAGCTCACAAGCCAACGGAGAGTTGCTAGACTAGCCCTGGTCGCTAGGGGCGCGTCTAGATTTCTAGGCTAAGAGGGAGACACACACACACATACATTACTCCCTACATCTTAACGAATCTTCGGACCTAGACAGTTACTTACCTGGTCAATGGGGACTGTCTGGCTCTATGTTGTAGCCACAGGGTGGACAGCGGTGTGAAAGCTTTTTAATCTCACGCTGCAGGGCCTTCAGAAGCGATTCTGATGTCTGCCTAAAAGGCAGACCCGGACACTCAGCCAATCTTGGAGAGTGCTGCTCTCAGCCTCTGATCCTTCGAGATGGGCCAGTTCTTCTGTGCGAAAGCCATTACAGCAGGCCGAGGTCCACTGCACAGGCGTACCAGCACACTTAAAGCCCAGACCTCTGGGACACATTAATAAAAAGACAATGAAAGTGCAATTTGAGCAACATTGCTGAGTGTTGCAGCAGTGCTGATGATTGAGAAAGTGCTCATTTTCACCGGCCATTTACCAGGTGAAACACATCAAAATGAAAATATCCCTGAAACTGTCAGGGAATGAGCGTGTGACACAATTTCTGTACAGAGATTCATTTACTTGCAGAGTTAGGGGACACGGTCTGAGGGAGCATGTCTGCCAATCCCACGCAGGGGAAATGGTCTGCGTCTCCCGGAAAAGACTGCCTACCTTGCAGAATTCAGCCTTATCGCAACAAGCATTTACCTCAAGCTGCAAAGCTGATTATGCAACATAAACTCAAACATCACATGAAAACATGGTATAATTATGGATCACTTTGATTACTTTGCATCATCCATGATCTGTCTACGATGCAATTATGTCCTATGTGATCCACATCTCTTTTCCTGATACACAGACAACTGATAACACGGCAAAAAAATGCTTACCTGAATGGGATAGATTAGGTGGATAGTCACTTTTTGGCACAATGTGTCTTCCCAGTCTGTTCCCATAAACATTTGCAGCCGATGTGACAATGGTCATGTCTCAGACGTTGGCCAAAATAGTGGACTGTTCTCTACATAAATGCATAAAGAACATCAGATTGCATGGCCCATCAGTGAGCAGATGTGTGTGTGTGTGTGTGTGTGTGTGTGTGTGTGTGTGTGTGTGTGCATCAGAGAGAGAGGAAGACACGGAGTGGCACCCAGACTGACAGCCAAACTAATCCGATTAGCTGAAGCTGCGCTTGTTTAACTCCCATCCAAAGTGACTGTCAGCTCCCACCTGGGCCTCAGTGTACACAAGGGCTTTAACACCAGGAGAGGGAGACGGATGAGCGAGAGCTGAAATGGAGAGGTGTACAGATGGAGCGAGAAAGAGAGAGAAAGAGAGAGAGACAGAGGCAGAGAGAGATAGGAGATGGGAAACTGGCAGACAGGATCCAGGAGAGAGAAATAGCCTTAAAAAGATCAGTAAAGTAGTACAGAGAAAAATTGTAAATAAACCATATTTTGAGCAATGGCACAAGAATGAAACCTTCCTTGCCAGTGTTTTGTAGCAACAGAGCATAAGAAATTGGTTTTACAGCAAGGTAGATGCACTGGATCGGTGGCGGCCCAACCCTGGGTGATGAACAGCGATGCAATCAGCAGAGCGTGACTGTTTAGTGCCTTGTCAGGAGAAAAGGCTCAACTGAGTGGACAAAACCACTGCGATAGGCACAGAACAGAACAAAGTCTTTCAGTGAGTTGCACACAGCTTGTCATTTCAACACTGATTTGGCTGATGAGAACACATTTGCCATCTCATCATTTTGCTAATGTATACTGTATGATAGATTTTGGTTATAAGACTAGTAGCCAGGGAGACAAACAAACACTGCTACTGTTCTTTATTTGGTGTAGGTGAGTTTTCTGTGTTGCATCAGCCATTAGATTTGTATTTTTGTCTTGAGATGCATTGTTTCATGAGGAAGACAAGTAAAATTGTAATGAAAGTTGTCCCGTGAAAAGTCAAAACACTTCAATACTTTCTTTGCATAGCAGACAAAACCAACTATTCAACCACTACTGGTAACAGAGCTTTATATATTTTGTGTCGTGCAGAAAATCATTACATTCCATACATGAGTGACTTATCCAACAAATGTCTTAGTTCCTACACTTACTCTTTCTTGGTGTGAAATTCAGAGTCCATTCAACTATTTCTTTTGTTTACTGTGCATAAAAGAAAGTGTGGTTTTCATCATTTGTCTCTGTGGACAAAATGAATGTAGGTGATACCTGGTTTCACCAAGGATTAATGTTTCATAGATAAACAGATACAAATACATACAGTTGTGTTACAGTCATTGCTCAATACATACACACACACACACACACACAAAATATAAACACACTCAAACATTCATGCACTGCACACACAAATACTTGCACACATACAAATCTGTACATCAACACACATATACACTACCAGTGAAAAGGTTGGAGACACTTAGAAATTTCCATTCTTTGGACTGGTACAGGATGTGTATATACACACACACACACTCTCTCTCTCTCTCTTAAATACACAGCAAGAAGACATTTTGAGTTTACTAAGAGTGTATTGTGTGCACTAGATTTGTGGTGCCTCAGCACTTGCTGACGGTGAAGACAAATTGATCTTGAGAACATATGGGAAGTGGGGCCCTGACTGATGGATTATCCAAAAAAACGAGCATACGCATCAGTCAGCCTGGAGAGGAGCTGCCTTCTGTGCCTGCTCCTGCACATGACTATGTGCAAGCTTTCAGTGCTGAAAATATATCTATCTTTGTCCCGACTCCAACAAACACACACACACACACACACACACACACACACACACTCACATGTCTGCTTACACACATTAACTTTGTAGTTCAGCAAATCAGCAAATATCCATTGGAAGTACTTACATATAGTTGAGTTTTTCACACCCATACATGACTGAAAGAGAAAAAGAGAAGCTTTATTCAGAAATATAGGCCTATGAAATCAACAATATGTTTTTTTACATAATTGGGTTAGCATAATTAACACTGGAAGTGGGTAAGCCTATTGCTAGCCTATAGCTGAAATGGAGCCATAGTCATGAATTCTACAAAATTCAGATGACAGTCAGTGTTTCTATAGCAGAGTTGAGACTTGAACCACTCAACCACCATTTCAACCACATGCCCAAGAATAACTTCATCCTGCTTTTCTCTACCCAAGCTCAGACTGGTGCCCATTCGATCTCCCATTTAAACTGTTGTAGTTGAGGTGGTAGGGCAGTAGGGTAAGAAAGACATTAAAACACATAAAAGGAGGACAAGAATGATGTAGCTATGGAGAGGAACATAAAAGTAGCAGCTGGACAAAGCACAGAGCCACTAAAAAGACAAACAGTAGAGTGCAGGAGACTGACCTGAGTATGAACCAAGCCTCTCAGGGATGGATTGGCCATAGAACATGGACAAGATCACAAAAGACACCTTGTCCCTCACTTATACGGCTTTTGTGGCAATGGCGTCTAGGCACAACCAGAGAGGTGACATTTCACATCTGAGTCTGAGCAGCCAAGCATCTCTATCATTTTGTGACTGTGATAACCTGCTGAGAAGTACACTTCTCAGTTTATGACAAAGACAAAAACATAACAAACACAAAATGAAAGAACAGCAAGGAACATGGTTTATAAAATAATAAAAACCTCAGTAAACTCACACTACACTTATTGCCAGTAGAGGAACAACTGAGGCTTTGTGGAGTTGTTTTTTGGTCCGCAAACTTTTGAATACCCTCAGCCATTTTACGTTTTTTAAACACCAGAGACACAAGTTAATTTTTAACTGCGATAAATGCTGCGATAAAAAGTGGAGGAAGTTTCGCAATGAAAAGATAAGCTTGGCTACCTGCGCCCCAACACGCCCTCTCCTGCTGCACTCAACTGTGCATAAAATGTGAAATGCACCTATAATTCACAGCGTACCTCATGCGTCCTATAATAGACCAGCTGACAGGTATTAATAATTTGGAGGGATGCAGGAACATTGAGACAATAGCACCAATCACTAAGACGAATGTGGCTGAAACTCATTTATATGTATAAAGGTTCTCTGTAGGAGAACACGCTCTATGTTCCATTGTAAAGAGGACGGACAGCCCCCCTCCAATAAAACTCCTTCATGATGTGAAAATGAACCCAAAGTCCAAATCTGGGACTAAAATGAAAAAGGAGAAAAATATTGAACATCTGTCATCCTGTCAGTCACACTGTTGACAGGGGATCAATAGTTGCATGAAAGGCTTAGGCTCTGCTGACCAGTGCTGAGCGAGGCCGGCCTCTGTCCACGTGAAGCCATTCAGCCACACCGTCGCGGGAATTGAGGAGGATGAGAGGGGAAGGATCGGGTGAATGGAGAGTGATGCATCCGCTGTGTGCACATCTCCTGTAGGCAGTTAGGTTGTTCTTTATGTTCATGATCTATCCCCACTCCTGGCAGATTGAAAGGTGTTGAGATCTGACTCGTAGCCTCCTAGCAATTTAAGCTATACCACTGACAGCTTGGACCCAATAAATAAATTATCCCTTCATAATTTGCTATAGGACCAGAGGACTAATTTAATTTTAGTAGCACTTCCCATTTAAAAATAAATATCTGGCCCATAATTACATCTCTTATTTTCGTTTTGAGCTCCTAGAGCATCCCAAATGCAATGGAGCCCTTCACTGTAGCGGAATGGCTTCCCACAGACCCATTTCATTTAATGGCACAATTTGCTTTACAGCCAACCCTGGGATTGCTGTTGTTGGTTTCAGTACTCGGTTCAACTACAGGGTAAGTGAAAAATACATTAAGTACAGCTGTGTGCTTTACTAACTTTATGTATCAACGGGTGATCATCTGTTGTAAAATACGTCTGATGCATTTGTTTCTGACATATTGAGAAAGTACAACAGGCATTCATAAAAAAGATAAAAAATAGTCATTTTAATAAAAAATACATTTATATGTATATATTTACATTTTCAAAATGGCAGAACTATGTCACAATCAGACACCCAGGAAAATGATTTGTACAACCATTCAGAACAAAACACTTGAGACAAGGCATTATATGCTGCAGGGAAAGGACGGAAAAGGCAACAAAGCACAGACAAAAACAAAGGCAAATGCTGGGTGACATCACAAGGTCATTTCAGTACTTTTACAACAGCAGCTTGGTACATATCAAAATGAGGATCAGGTAAGACTGAGACAAGGTTTCACTTTCCCCCCCCCAATAACTCTCCAATGAAGGGTATCAAATATGCAAAATTACAAACACGTACAATTCCTTGCCAATCAATGGAAGCAAGTTGGTGGTTGTTCTGGAGATGGAAGCAGCGTTCTTGTTCAGTGTCCTGTCGAGGCTATTTGGTCAAGTCAGGAAACATAGAGAGCCCTTCCATGCACACAGAGGAAGCTTGACTGACACACACAGAGACACACACACACAGACACACACACACACACACACACACACACACACAGGTCACTGCATTTACAGCGGGCAGGCAATGCTACATGTACCTTCTACTCAGAAGTGTTCAGCACGGACAATCATTTCAGCCATTTCCTACAGAAAATGTGAAGAAAGAGACACACACACGCACACACACACACACACGCAGAGCTGGACGGCTCGGTATGCATCCACTCTGTAGTGGAGCTGAGGAAGCCGGGCTGGTCCGTTTGTCAGAGCAGAGCGGCAGGTTAGCGGAGCACTGGCACCATCCGAGCGGCCCCTCGTTCACCTTCCCCAGCAGAATAATAGCAGTTGATGAGATAAGATGGAGGCCTCCACGGGTCAGCGCAACCTCCACTCCCCAAGAGCTGACATTTAAACCCACCAGGAGGAGAACACACTGGAGGAAGGACTGAAGCTACTCACTAGCACACTAGGCACCATTGCTGAGGTGGTTGGGGAGCATTTGTAGGATTCACGTCACTGAGAGAGTGTAAATATAAAAGTAAAGTAAATATAACAGTTATGGACACAGGTAAGGCTATATAATGAGGGAAACAGAGAGCCTCAGGTGCAACAGCAACGAAAACTAAAGTAAGCAGCGCATTTGTAGTCTGAACAATTATTATTGTGCTTGGACATACTTCGGTAGAACAATAGAGCAATGCTGGCATTTGCTTTTGTGTACAAATTTGAATACTGTAACATAAAAAGAGCAGCCCTAAGTAACTGAGGGGTTTCAATTAGTAGGGGGGAAAATATGGAGCAAGAACGTGAGAAGAGAAGAGAAGAGGAATTGAGAGTTGGGAGATGTTGGTGCTGAGAGAGAGGAGTGCATCAGGTTACAGGAGCAGTGTGGAAACAGAGCAACATGGAGCGCAGGCAAACAGACAGGCTCCTCACATAAAAAAAATCACACAAAATAAAAACCTTTCAACGTTATAACTTAACACTTCCATGGGGCCAACGTCGTCTTTTTCACAATACACCAGATAAATTGTCGTACTTTTAAAAGACAGATGATCAGAACGCATATGACGTAAATATATATAAACTCAAAACCAAAAACTACCTTCACATATTTATATGAACAGACATACTCCTATAAATCTCTGTAAATCTCTCTCCTGCATAACATATACAACTCTGAAAGGCAGGGAAAAACAGGTCAAATCAAATGAACCAGCTGTTCTAGATTCGGTACTAATCTCCTCCCGGGACAAGAAACTGGGCTGGTCAAAGTTTGCTTCCTGCTGGAGCGCAGCAGCGGGCTGACTGCCCTGCAGCAGGGGGTCAGACTCAGTGGGGGAGACTCTGGACAAAAACAAAAGAATAGTCGCAGCAGTACCCCTCTCCCTCACACACACACATACATACACACGCTTGTGCAGAGTGAACTAACAGCCTTGTGAGGAAAGGAGGTGGCAGGCAGTGTGCTGGATGTTTATCCTCTGATGCTCGCGGCGGGGTAGGGGCACCACAAGTCCAAACGTCTCGTGCTGCCGGCCCACGCCGGCCAGTGAAGACAGCTTCACAGCAGTGGCCGCCTCCGGCAGGTGGAGACCACATGGAGAACATGAGGGGGACACGACCCCTCAGTCTGGAGGATCGTCATCGCCTGGACATGGAAAGAGACAGTTCCTTGCCATAAGCCAATTTGAAGAAACAAATAACCATAAAACTTTAAAAATGGCTCTATTCTGTATCCCTAATCCATTCAATTATTCTGTATAATTCTCCTTAATCTTTCTCTTCTCCTTAAAACCCCCAAATGCCTCCTCAGAGACCAGTGCTTAGCATCAGCACCAGCACCCATCTAGAGAGGGTGTTCAATAAAGATGAAGACATTAGCTTGTGTGCTGTGCAATTTACTTGTCTGGCTGTTTCTGGCCGCTTCTCCCATTTGTATGTCTACAGGCAGTGGCCCGGCAGGAAGGGCTAGTTGGTTTGCTTGTGAGGAGCATTGTGTCTATGTTGTGTTCTGTTGTGTTATGCTCTGAGCTGAGGTGTTCATTATCGGAGCGATCGTTCAATAACTAGCAGCCGCTGACATGTCTGGACTGGAGAACATCGCTGAGGAGTACTGATGTGCATAGCACCACACAATTCAACTGCATGGGTTATACTGTCTGGGTATCCACTTCAACAGTTTACTACACCTACCATTTGCACAACTGAACATTCAATATAGTCAAGATTGATCTAGTAACACTTTACACGGCTTCTAACAAGCACTTGGGCCCTGGTGAAAATGGCTGGTAGAAATGGCTTTTTCTGTCGCCACGGGTTGTCGCGCAGGCACGCTTTCGACAACCTATATTTTCCCTGCAACAGTGTGCATGCGCTGCCGTTCACACCAGACACTTTTGCATCAGAATAGGACCGTAAGAGTTTAATCCTCATTTCAAAATCCTTTCTGCTGCTGCTGATACACAAATACTTTATAGTGATCATAGTTACATCTTTATAGTGAAAAGCAATTGTGGCAAGGGGCAATTGTGGCTGACTGTTGAAGAATGGTTCAACAAGTGTTATTCGAGATTACGGTCAATACTGGCCTTGTCTTGCTGAGCTAGAATTATTTTAAAATCAGGAACTGTGGTGAAAACATTTGAAATGTTAGGAAAATGAAGAGTCTTGTTTAGGTAGCACTTAAAGTGGTAAAGATTCCAGCAGAAAATAGCATAGTTGTGCGGTGCTTTTGACAAATTGTGGGTAGCTTTTATAAGGAATATCAACCTAATTACTGCGGCAACCCTCTGCTCTCACCTCGAATATTTAACAAAGTTTCAAGGTTACACCTGGTCCCTCAAGACTTCCCTGCTAGATCTTCTGTAATATATTTTTTCCCCAGTTTGCTTAAAAGGTGCCATGTGTAATGTCTGTCAAAAATCAATTCATACTCCACATTCCATAAAAGATGGGGCAGTATACCTCCAGAAAGTGAGTTGGTCTACCCCAGAGTAACAACCGAGACACGTGTATTGCAGTTTGGCTGGCGTTTATGTTGCCCGCGATAATCGCCTCCCATGGCGAAACTGGTATTATGACACCTGTCGGGCTGTGGCTAGTAATTTAGCATGCTAATTCAGGTTGATATCTCTGCAGCACTATACCTTGTCATTTTTTTAATGACATCATCGCACTTATTTCTTCTCATTCTTTTGATGCGTGTAGCTCATTTCTTGAATATTTTTACTTCAATTCTTATGGCACCTTTAAGGCAGACAACACAGAATCTTGTACTGCATAATCAATCACACAAAAATATGTTATTTTTTCTAATGTCCTCCTTCCCAATTATTTCCACTATAGTTCAGTATCTGAGGGCAGAGCGATTCAAATGATTAAATCAAGGATCAAATATTTTTTATTTGTCACATGACATAGAGATTCTTTGTAAAATATGCAGTGAAATGCCATTTAGCTGTTCAACTTTCCTGGGCAGAGGTGTCCTGAGGTAACACTAACTATAAGGATACAGAAGATCGATTTAGAAGAATTTCATAAATGGATTGAGAGAGAAGGGGGTGGAAAGTGCAAACTCAGGGTACGTTCAGACTTAGCATCTTTTTCTGACAAAAGAACTTATGCAGACCGCTTTTTCAGTTTGAAAAGAAAATCTGCCAGCGTTCTTGTTCCAAAAAGCAGCCGGAAGCGTCTTTTTGCGATAGACAAAGTGGCTAACGTTACGTGTGGGTACAAAATGTCGCGGAAGAGAAAACTCACGTTGGCTATTGCTTTTGGTATGTTATGGTAAAGGTGTGAAGTCATGTCAAACAGTTCCCTATAATCAGACACTAAAACGAGTCTCTCGACCGGTGTTCCGTCACCTTCTCCATTTTTTACTTGGTTGTCATGGGAAACCACAGGTCTCGGTAATCTGCTTGTGATTGGTCATCCATAAAAAAGACAGCATGACGTATGGCGTTTTTCCACTAGAAGTTGAACATTTCTCAACTTCTGAGCTGCAGAAAAAGACGGTTGCAGTCGCGTTTTAAAAGAAGCCGACGACTTTTTTAAAAACACGGTCTACTCCATAGAGTTATAATGTAAAACGGACACCGGCAGCTGAGAAAAAGACGCTTAGTCTGAACGTACCCTCAAAGACCCAGAGTGTGTGCACCGTGTCTGTGATGCCTCAGCCTCATCACCATCCTTTTGCGTGCGCCACGTCTTTCTAACCTTGTCCACAGCCCTGGAGCTGAGCTTGAGCGCTCAGGACAGCGGTCTGGAAGAGCGAGTGAACTAAGACCAACCTTTGCTTCACTGCGCCGTAGGAGTCCAGCAGCTGCGTGCTCGCCATCTCCAAGTTCCAGTCAAACATTTCCAGGAGGTTAAGACATTCCACTCGGGACTTCAGCCCCAGGCAGAAGAGCTGTTCCACCTGCGCAATGAGAGAGAGAGAGGAGAGAGAGGAGAGAGAGAGAGAGAGAAAGCAAAATGAGAGAGGGTGGGGGTGAGCAAGGGGTAGACGGGGTGTTTGATGCATGCCAATGTTGACTAGGAAGAGCAGAACAACTCATTTAAGTCTGTGTGGACTATCATGTATTATCCTCTTCCAAGATCAACAAAGCCAATATTTAATGGGACAACCACACAGTAAGATTCAGTGACTATGACCCCATCCTCATGCCAGAGGCCCTTAGCATGAAACACATCTGACGTAATGCCAATAGAGCAATGGGCTTCTCCACTGTGCAAGTCGAAAGGGCAGGTGAAACCATCAATGTCCTCTGGTGTCGATGTGAGACCAGTAGATCTAATCTCTCAGTGGTGAGCAAACAGTCAATATTAGGCTACACACTTCCTATACTGTACAACCGAATTTGAATAAATGAGTGATGTCCACAGCACTTGGGCATCTTCTCTTTTAATAGACTTCTCTGGGAATGGGGATGTAAAAACTACTACTAAGATAACCCCTCTTCCATGCCAGCAAAATAATAAGCTACATATTTTGAACTGCGGAGAAAAGCAATAAAAGAGCCTTTTCAAAACAGCCATCAAATACATAAACACTAGAGACAAAACCTTCCCTCTGAGACAATAGCATTAAAACATTTAAAAACAAAACCTCTATTAGTCATGAAGTACTAATAATCTGATGTCATTCAATTCAAAGTATACATCTACTGTACCTCCTACGAGACAAACAAACTTCCCTGCTCAAAAACATAAATGAATAATGTATAATGATGACATAGTGGCCCAATCCCAAAGTGACCCCTGAAGACTAAAGACTAAAGACACTTCACGAGATCACATGTTACCTTGGCGACGTTTAATAACAAAGATGTTGCTGACACTTGTTGGTTTGGGTGTTTTTCTAAATGTTCTGTTCCGTGTCGTGCTGTGGTTTACCTTTGTAATTTCCGGATTTCCCTATGGTCTCCTCGGGAAACGTCACAACGCTTTGAACTGTGGGTAATTCCCTTTGGTGAAGTCTGCACTGATGCAGACTCACGGAAAGGGCTTGATAAGTGTGTACTCAAACCCTCACGCCCTTTGAAATGCGACATTGGGACAGCCCTAAGCCCTTACGAATTTCACAAGAAAGTCTGTGAGTCCGGACTTTGGGATTGGGCCAGTGAATTATCTGAACGACAGGGGTGAGAAATCACAACTTCAATTCTAGGATGCATTCTCTCCTCTGTCTCATTCAATCTACTCACAGAAGTAGGCTAATGCCATACCACATGACCCAGAACCTTTTGGACAGAATTAAAATTGTAGGCAGACAACCAAACAACCTCTGCTATAGAGAATGCGCCTGGCATCGATCAGCGCAGTGGACCAGAACAGTCCAATGACTCGTCTGACATTTAAAAGGACACCTGAAACTTAAGTGATGGTAGGCTGCAAAGTGCAAGGTCCAGTTAACACATATGCTGTCTGATGCAAATTAGAACAACTTTGTTGGACGGCAAGACGGCAGATTCCTAAAGAAACGCAAGCACCCACACCATAGGTGTATCTAAATTAGCTACTGTATGTACCAATAATGACATTTTACCGTGACTCGAAGAGCTGTAAACAGTGTTGTAAGGCTACGTATACACATCCGCTTGGAGCTCCAGTGGAATTTTAATTTCATGACGAGAATTCTCGGTCTAACCGTTCATGTGCCGTTGAAACGGCGTAAATAGGCAACCCACCAGGCCAGCACTAACCGCCGAGCGTGGTATCAAAATCGGATATTTCAGGCAGTACCGTAAATGCTCCTGTTAAGAACCAAAACAGATTTTTTCTTCAAATCTGAAACATGTAAGGTTCATTTATCAAATGTTATTTTGAAGTATTGAAAAACATTGTCGTTTTAGAATTTTCGAACGAAAGTGGTAATAATTGGAGGCGTTACGATATATACATGTGACGGTACACATCCAGGGGCGCAGGAGGCACGGGGGACGTGGGGGATATGTCCCACGCAGTGCTGAAGAGACGGCCGTCGTCCCCCTCACTTTTGATAAGGAAAAAAAGCCTTATATAGGCCTACGCTAAATAAATAATAACCTATAGGGTTTGCGCTAACTATGTAAAACTCCCCATTAACAGCATCACATCACTAACCACAGCCATCTACAGTACTGTAAGACTGCACAATCTCATATTCACTCTGTTGGATATCTGAAGCCAGTTTGTCTACTAACAACCATCATTAGAGATGCTTTCCGTTTGGAGCGGCATACTGGTAGGCTATCAAATTTTCTGTGTGTTCTGGACTGGTAAATTGTTAAGCCAACATGTTCTAACATTGCATAAATATTAACTGCAGACACATAGTGGAGAGTTGATTTGATTTATACCAGACAATTTAGGTACTGTAGGCCTAACTAGGCTATTTGATCATGTAGTCTATGTTTGGATCATAGACATGATGATTCATTCATGGCTTCATAAAATATCAACATCATGTTGCTTTTAGAGTATTCTACCATTGGCCCAAGTAGTGTAAAATAAATCTAAAGTAGAATTGCACATAGCAAGAAGCTGGTCTGAGGGCAGATCTGGCGTTGTGCTCATCTCACAGTTTTGACAATTTTAATCAAAAAATATTTTGAAAACAATCAATGGTATTATCTTAATATTCTGGCAAGTTTAAAATATGATGGTCGAAAGTGGGCCAGAGGTGGCGATCCGATATCTGGAAATCTGATCTCACTATGGGTTTGTGTTCACAATTTGGTCCCCCTCACTTTCAAAATATCTCCTGCGCCCCTGTCCACATCCATCTATTTATCAGAATGCTGAATCTTTAAAGAATCACAAAATAGAGACTTTATAAACGGATAACCCCGTCACTGTAACCAAAATATGTCTAAGTATATCTGCAAAGCTTATGCCAGTGAACTAGCATGTTGCTGCTCCCCACAGTAGGTTGCTTGAAGAAGACGGTATATCAACACACAGGGCGAGTTGACCAATCACAGTATTTGCGGTCTGCGTTGCTTCGACGCGAGGTTACAATTTTTTGGAGGTGCGTGTCAGGCGACGGCGAAGGGCTTGAGGGGGGTACACGGTGATGCACAGGGCTCTGTGGGGCTACGCCTTCGATTACAGAAGCATTAAACAGCCTTAATGCAGCATGCTCCTTATTCCAGTCAGCTGGAATAGGGAGCCTTTTTCTTTCCCATTTTTAAATAACAGTCTGGTTTCAATTTAAGAGCATTATTTATTAATTTCAAGTTCAGATCGCGTAATGTTTTCCCTCAACACCTGTCAGTGTGCACTCAAAGCTCACACATGTGTTCTCTGTCGCTCTGTCTTTCTCTCCCTCTCCCTCTCTCTCTCAAATTCTTATGAAAGGATCTGATCACAATTCAGTTAGATCACACTTTTGATCAAAAATAATAAAATACTACAGCGGTTCCCTCTCAACCTCAAGACTCTCGACACAAAGGGAGAAAGTGACAACCATGCAGCTCTACATGCAGTCATGTGCAGCTGAATTCAAACCTCAATGTGGTAACTAACATTATGACATTTAAACACACAGTTGGTCTGGGTCTGCAAAATTATTATATGCAATTATATGTGTATTGGATTTTATAAGTTGGTTTGCAAAACTAGATGCCTTACTACCTGTAAATACAGACAGGGATATGTGTACCTTTAGACAGTGCTTCTAATTAATGTGCATACATTTGCAATAGAGCAAGGGAGTACTACAATCAGGAGTACAGCATGTCTGCTCTGTAGATCACAGAGGAGACATCTGCAGTATAGTGTATCCCATTGCACTCAAGGCCAGTGGTCTTACCTTCAGGTAGTGCACGGCCTTCTGCACGCTCCAGCCATGATTCTGTAGGGCCGTCTGGCACTCCTCTATAGTCACCCCGTGCACAGCCTCCTGCACCTGAAAAACCACAGAGAAGAGACGCACGCAGGACATCACTGACACACGCCCCGCTGCTCACGGAGTCCTGACACACAGGCCTGTACTCGGCTAGGAGAGGGACAATAACTGTATTCCCCTCTTTGTGTTGTCCGACTAATCAAGACGGGTGTTGAGGATTACTATTGATTAGTATTGAAGCAACTAGTAGTAACTTTAAGAACTTATGATTCTGTCTGTTTTCTATTGCCCTCTACTGACAAACATTAAGAAATGCCAACATCCGATGTGCATTCAACTGGCATAATAGCACAGATTGATGTGTATAGCGGAGATGGAGAATATGATTGCTCTCATTAATGTTCTTCTGACTTGAACTTGAAATTGCCAATAATTCAGTGGCAAGACATTCCAACCACTTTTTTTACTACTGTGTTAAGAGGATAAATCAGCAGATCTTCAAACACACTAGTCACATATTTTCCAAAAGTATCTATTACAACAGAAGGCATTTTAATTATGTGATCTGAACGGTTTCTGAATATGAGGCTCAGGACAGAAACAAAACTCTAAATTGCTCTTCAAGGTACACTTTAACCAGAGAATTACTACGTTCGCATTTTGCTTCATCAGGAATTGACGATTTCTGTTTTCCAGACTAGGCAACAGAGACCATTTGAGCAAGACATGCATTCACTTCATTTATTTAGATTAAATGGACCACACCAGACCACTGATCTGACTCCACTGCAATATTCTGCTCATGGTGAAGACCCTTAAGTCAGGTCTGTCTACACACACGCACAAGCACACGCATGCGCACGCACACACACACACACACACACACACACACACGCACACACATCAGTAGTCACCTGTCGGACGCGGTCTGTGGTGGTCCCGGGGGCCGGCCCTTCTGTGCCCAGCCTCGCCAGGCCGAGAGAGCTCTTCACTGTCCCTCTGCCTGCCCCGCAGCCTGCCAGGGTGCTGTTGTTGTTGGACGAGAAGTTCACCTTGAACTCGCCCTGCTGCAGCTGCTGGGGCTGGGCTTGCAGCTGGACCATGGGCCTGACGGTGGCAGTGTTGAGCTGCCGCCGCTCGTCCGGCCCGTCCGCCTCCTTCAGGAACTTGTCATAACGGTCCAGGTAGGGTGGCCGCTCGGGCAGGAGGTAGTAGTGTGTGTTGCTCACCTTCTTGCCGTCGCGCACAATGGGCAGGATGCAGGGCCCTTTGCTTGCCTCCTTGTGCTTGCCTTGGGCCTGGATGACCTTAGGCGCGGCATACTTGGGGTCGGAGGCGAAGCTCTGCGTGGTGGGCATGAGTTTGCCCGGGGAGGTGGAGAGGTAGGTGGAGCCCGTGGTGCTGGCGCCGGTGCCCACGGCCAGGCCTCGCAGCTGAGGGGAGCCCACGAGGAGTGCGGGCATGGGGCTGGGCGTGCGTGAGCCCGGCTGCGAGAGCGGCTCCCGGGGAGGGATCTGAGGTGGGCACTCCTGCTCGTCGTCGGCTGACACCTCGCCGGACCAGCGGGCGAAGTCCGAGCCGCGTTTGATGGGCAGCGGGCGCGGGGGGATGGGGACGCGGGGCGGGATTTGGGGTCGCTCGTCGGAGCTGGCGGCGGACAGGACGATCTGGCGGTGGACGTCAGGGCTGGGGCTTGTTACGGCGCTCGGAGGGCCTGTCCCCCGAGGCGCGTTCAGCCTCCTCATGCACTCCTGCTGCAGCTCCTGGAAGATCTCGGCCGACTGTGAGAAGTTGGAGCCCTGGGCGCGCCGACTCGGCAGGAAGAGGTTGTCCTCCACGCAGGTCCGCTCATCTGGGCCCTCTCCGCAGGGCGAGCTGCCGTTACGTTCGTAGTCGTCACCTTGACCTTGACCTGGCTCCTCAGGGTCGATGCCGTTGATGGAGCTCACCTCGATGTCGTCCTCGTCCTGAGCCACATCGTCGTACGCCGGCGGCGGGGGCAGGGGTCGGGCGTCCCAGTCCACCACGGGGGTCGGGTGCAAGGGCCGGGGCAGTGACCGCGAGGGGCTCTGAGGGGGGGTCCTGTCCAGGAGAGACTCGGCCTCCAGAGCCAGCTTGGCCAGAGAGGCCATGTGGGCGTCCATGACGGGGACGGCGACGGCGTGGCTGGGGGGAACTCCTCCCCAAAGTCTATGAGCGACACCTCGGTGAACAGGCCACCTCCGGGCGTCCTCGCACCGTATGGGGAGCGCTCCCCAAACTTGGTAGCCGTGACCCATGCGGCTGGTTTGAGCTTGAGTCCCTTCACCACAGGTTTTTTCAGGGACAGCTTTCTCAGACCTGACACACTCACATCATCATCCTCCGCCACAGCATCGTAACAGGGCTCTACAGACACGCACAGAAGAGAGAGAAAGAGATAGGCAGATAGACAGATAGATAGAGAGAGAGAGAAAGAAAGAGAGAAAATCACATCTCTCAACTGGCTTAGGGATGACAAGCAAGTAATAGTGGCTATACGTAAAAGTGAGTGCCCTTGCTTCAGCTGAGTGTCTGTCATTTTCCACCCATGTGGGGCAGCTATGAAAGGCCTTTTGAAGAACACCAAATTATCCCAACAGACATTTATCACTTTGACAAGGCCTTGATAGCCTGAAAACCATTACAGCAAAGGGTTATCCAATGTAACAAGTCACTCAAGGTGCCCCAAGGTATAGGATATTCAGTATACTGTAGTTATATCACTCTGCTAAAAGTAACTAGTTGGAGATGGACTGTCAGCTTACCACTTACACTGCAAAAAATTATTAGAAGATCTATTGATAAAGCATGGCATTCACGGTGCTGAAGCTGAGGTTTCTTTTTAAAGGCTCAAAAAAGTAAGCCTTAGTGAAAGCCGGTG